>NW_020837950.1:57247065-57494848 GCF_003676395.1 Aethalodelphis obliquidens | reverse complement strand
CACACACACACACACACACACACACACACACACACACACACACACACCCCCTCCCTAGGAGCAACAGTTCAGTATTCGCTAATTCAGTATTTGTCGCAACGTCATGGAACACAACTACCACCAATAATGAGAACCAACTGTGTATTCATATAAAAGAGAGAGAGAAAAACAAGGAGAAAATTTCATGAATCAACTGCGTGTATAAACTAAAGAGAAGATTGTACATATTTCCTTAAATACTTAAATTTACTTGTTTAAAGAACTCTGAAACTACTTAAATTGTTTTTATTTATTAAACTTTGAAGAGAAGATATTTGCAAATATGCAAAATATGTAAAACGATCAGTTTTGCTTTTAAAAAAGCACAGATAAAATCATTTCCACTAGAAGGAGCTCTAACATTAATATTGATAATAAACTTTTTCAGATACAACTGAAGGATTTAAACAGCAGACTAAAATAACTGATTCTTCTTATTGGAAATTAAGTTTCTTGTCTAAGTTCTTCTGCCATGTTTAAAACATAAGGTTCTTTAAAATAAAAAACCAAGTTTCCATTTAAAACATATACAGTCCCTCTATAGTAGGTAATCATTATCACCTAAAACTGCTGCGCCCTCAAGAGGTCACATTTGTTAGTAATCATCAAAAACCCAATCAACTGATTACTGCTACCTAAAGCACTGTTTTAAAACAGTATGAAGATTAATCCTGTTGAACCTGAATTAACTAAAAAATTACCATAAAATAATGGGCAAGTTACTTCTCCTCACTGAGCCCATTTCCTCATCTGTAAAGAGGGATAAATATGGATACCTTGCTGGATGTTTAGAGGACTAAATGAGAGAAGAAAAAGAGGAAAGTGTGGGTGTGTGTGCTAGTACACAGCTGACGCTCAACATATGTTCTCTTTTCCTTTCTGGCTTTTTATTTTGTTGCTTGTTAAACTGTTATTCAATGCACTGAAGACATTTTCCTGTTTTTAAAAGAAAAAAATACACCAAAGCTTAAGCTTGGAATCTACAAAAGTAGAAAAGTGAAGAAAACTTTTCAAAATCAAGCTAATGACTGAAAAATGTTTTGTGATTCTGGCATATAAAATTCCCCAAGTTTTTACAAACATGATATTAAAGTATTAAAAGATTTTTTTATTTTTTGTGGTACGCCTCTCACTGTTGTGGCCTCTCCCGTTGCGGAGCACAGGCTCCGGACGTGCAGGCTCAGCGGCCATGGCTCACGGGCCTGGCCACTCCGCGGCATGTGGGATCTTCCCAGACCGGGTCACGAACCCGTGTCCCCTGCATCGGCAGGCGGACTCTCAACCACTGCGCCACCAGGGAAGCCCAAGATTTTTTTTTTTAAAACAAATTTTGATAAGACTTGGATATGCAAACTGAGTAAAAATCCTATTAGATACAGAACATTCAAGAGGATGGGTGATATACTTTAACCATATTTGTCATCTTTCGTGGGGGACTATTTAAAAATTGGATAGATATAATTGTTTTATTTGACCGAATAATCAATGAGTTAAAATACAGAATCAGGTACACTTCGCTTGAGCAGTCTTAATTAAAACTTGTTTCTTGCCAAATCACAGTAATCTATTCCTGTCTTTACGACTGTAAAAAAGACAAGAAGCAAACCAAGACAAAAAAAAAAACTGTTAAATATCCATCAACAACAATTCCTCTCACCTGAAATGTCAGGGCATATTCTAGTCACGGGACATTAGAGAGTCCATAGTCCATAAATCACATAGCATCCATCTAGCTTGTGCTGTCTGACACAGTAGGCCACTAGCCACTCACCACATGTGGCTATCAAGTGCTAAAAATGTGGCTAGCCTAAATTGAGATATACTACAAGTGTAACATAACACACTGGATTTTGAAGACTCAGTTTGAAAAACAGAATGAAAAATCTTGTTAATAGTTTTTTGTAGTTATTATAAATTCAAATAAGACTTTACATATACTGGTTAAATAAAACATACCATTACAATTACTTTCTCTTTCTCTTCACTTTTTAAATGTGGCTACTAGAAAATGAAAAATTACATGTGTGGTTCACATTTGTGACTCATTTGGGCAGCACTGATCCAGACAGTCACCAAAGAAAAGAGCCAAACCTGAGTGCCACGTCCATTTCCTCAGCCTGCAGCACAGCACCCAAAACAGGCTGGACGTGGATGGCATCACCAACCCTCACACCCACATTCTTCTGTGCCATTTCACTCAGGCCAACCTTGCCTCCAGGAAATCCTGCCACAGGCCAGGCCGTATAGACCTGCCCAGAACATAGGAAACAAAAATATAATAAATATTTGTAGAATATCATTCATTTATAAGGAAGAAAACTAAGCACAGTCAAGTACATGGATCTGCAAAACACAGTCCATACCCCAAAGGAGTTATGATTTGACATCAGTTACAAAAAAACTATTTTTTTTATAAATATTACATCTCTTTTGTGAAGATTAGGAATAATACCACAGTGAAAATGGTGGAAGAGCTGAAAGGTGGATTTAAGAAAAGAGACAAAGGCATTAACAGGTGATAAGAGAAAAATGAGAAAAAATACTGAAGGCAAGCTAACTGTAAGGTAGTTCAGTCTGGAGCATAAACTACATCTAGGAAACAGCGAGTGACCCAGTACAAGAGCTCCATGGGAACCTGGTTCTCAACCGACTTAAATGGTAAGGGAGAAACTCAAAGATTTCTAGCTCCGGATAACAGGCTGAGCTCACACATTTATAGTCTTCTCTTCCACAAAACACAGTAAAGGATGTTTTACAGTATAAGCCCAGAACAATGAAAGGAATGGGAGGCAAGCCATCAGCAGATATAAGACTGCAAAACATTTTGAGAGGACCCCACTGGATGAGAGAATATTGACTGATGAAGCAGCAGCAGAAGACATGGCAGAGTCAGAGGAAGAAAGCTAAGCTGCCAAAATGACCCAGGAAAGGTTCTGGACTTAGAGTCTCAGGTATGATGAATGGTAGCCAGGACAAACGGAGGGTAATCAAATATTTACATACAAAACAGATGACCCAAAATAACATTTCTGTGAAGAAATACAACTAACAGACCGGGAGAAATAGGGCTGGTAGTGTGTCACTACCTCTGGAGGAAAGGCTTCTTTCTATATCAGGGCACTTAGGGCCTACAACTCAGAGGGTATCAAAGGAAGGAAAAGTTTACATAGATGTGAGGGTCTTGTAAGATACAGCTTTTCATTTATTACTGCTTGTGTTGAAAATTAAAATCAAAAACATCTGAAATATTTCTAAAGTAAGGAAATGAAAAGGACTCTCACCTCTTGCTTTCCATCCAAACTGGTAAGTAACACTGGTCGACCAATACATATGTTTGCAGACTTCATGGTGTTGAGTCCAAGTTGAACAAGGGAATTCTGGAATGCTTTAGGAACTTTGTCGTCTACCAAGAAGGAAAAGAAAATTATTTTTGCACTATTTGTAACTGAAGTTAAAGCATGCTTTCTTTTGGAGTAAATAAAAATCCTTTATCCACATGACCATACGAATGCACTTAACAAACCCTGGAGAGACTACTGTCCCAACCCTCCTTATTTTAGCAATCAGACTTAAAACCAAACCTTTGTGAGGATCTACTGACAATATGACTGCTAACTAAAAAAGGATGTTTTATGGGGGAGGTATTGGTTTTCATTATTGAAAAAAAAAAATCTCTAATTTCATTACTAACTGAACATACTTGCAGTAGGGCTTTTCATACTTGCATTCTGAACTTTCCATATTACAGATTCTAAGTTGAGTTGGCTACTAGTACTCAAAGGCTTGAACTGGGGAAATGACACATCATCTGGCTCTGGAGGATTAAGTTATGTTTCCACTTCTCACCCACAGGATAGCAACCAGACATTCTTCCTTTCTATTCCCAGGAACACATGGATAACAATAACACAAGTCTTACTCCTTAGGCGAACACACACCGACTCAAATGACCATTAGAGCTTTCAACTTTTGGCCAAAGAAGGGGCCCAGAATTCAGTCCAGTTTCAAAACCTCTGAAAATGATATGCTAACATCTCCACCCCTGCCCACACACTCCCTCAAGCTCCACATTTGGTTAGCTGTCCCTCCTCTGATGCTCCCAGCACCCTATGTTGCCAGATACTAGCAGTTATCACAATATTCATTTATTTTACAATCTGACTTTCCTTTAACAACATACTGCTTTGTAACAGGAAATGGGTCATATTCATCTTTGTAACTCCAGCGCCTAGGAGTGCATCAAATATAGCAGATGCATAACAAATATGCATGAAATGAATGAATGTAGTAGATGAGTATACAATATTTTTCTTTTCAGCACAAAATCCATGTAACGCTTATGATGCCTCTCACATAAACTTTATTATAAAACTTACAGTCACATATATCATAATCACAGAGCTCTGACTAGTATTAGTGTTCTTTCATAATCAGAAAAACAGATCTTTTGTAATTAAAAAGGAACTAAGTCAACAAAAGCAAAACCATGAGGTATGTCTGATTTACATCATTCTCTGCCACTGCGAAGTAACTTCCCCAACACATTTATTTTCCCTCTGTCATCAGATGAACAAATCTAGAAAAACAAAGCATCTCCCAGGGCTAAGATTAACAGAACTGAGCATAAAATAAGCATTTTTTAAAATATGACAGGCTGAAAAGAAATTCAACTTTCCTATGAGCACCAGGTCTCTTACACAGTTTACCCAGGAATAAGAGCAAAGCGTCCTGTTAGATAACCTCGTAATGTTCAGTTTCTGCCACTTCTTTCTTCCTAATAAAGGAAACCTCAATGAATTACCCTTCCCTCTTGATAATTACCTTGAGGGGGGTACTCAGTCCCTGACAAGATTCTAAGTTTTCTTCCTCTCTTCCCTCCATCCTATCCTGCACCAAGATTTGAAACATCACACACTTCTCTACCTCCATTTCCTCCCTATCAGCAATGGAGATCATGTTCAAATTCCCATCTGTTGGCTTTACTTCCTAACACATTTCCATTGTATTCTCTGCTTACAGCATCCAAATCTATGTAAGCTATCCCCCGCACAATTTTCACCAGTCCTCACTCCTTCAATACTTTAAAAATATATCTCTACATCTACTTCCTATTAATTAACTTCACACTTACTGAGCACCTTATGTGCCAGATTAACTAATGAGACAGTAAAGGTAATTTCAAACAACCACCCACCCTTCATTTGTTCATTCAGCAAATATTTACCATGTGCCCACTATATGGCAGGATACTACACTAGGTACTGGGGAAATAAGGTGAACAAAAACAGACACAGTCCTTGGCCTCATGGAGTTTATAACTTAATAGAATGAGAGTTATTAAACAATCACTAAATAACTGTACAATTCTAAACTAAGATTAATGCAATGAAAGAAAAACTAAGAGTCCTAAGAGAGGCTATAATGCAGGATCAGATCTAATTTGGAAGAATCAGAGAATGCTTCTCCAAGAATATTTAAATTCAGGTCTGAAGGAAGAATAAAATTAACTAAATGAAGAGGGGGAGGGGGAAGACAATTCTCAGCAAAAAGAAGAGCTTGTACAGACATCCTTGACAAAAGACAGCATTGTCCATCTGAGGGAAAAAGTACAGGCAGAGTGGTGGGAAACAAGGAACCACATAAGGAAGGTCAAGACCACCCAGGGCAGTGGGATTTATCAAGCTCCTTGTCTTTAATCTGACAGTAATTGGAGGCCAGTTAGTGGTGACAAGCAGGGTCGTGACAGGATTTTTATTTTAAAAGATCATTCTGTCTGCAGAGTGGAAAAGGAATTGGAAGAGAGCAGCTAGTGTAGTAGTCCAGGTGAGAGAGTATGGTGTCTGAGATTAAGGTTGAAGCAGTGGGAAGGGAGTGCAGAAGTGGAACATGGGAAATACTTAGTAAACAGGACGTGGTGGTGGACTGGATAATGTGAGATGTAAGAGAGCGGTGTCATGAAGGAATCTTAGATTTCTGAATTCTACAATGATAAAGACTGAACAGAGCTCATTTGTTTTGTTGGAGGAAATCTGACTTCAGGAAGTCAGTCCTGAAGTATCTTTGAAAAGTCCAAAAGAAGAGGTATAGCACAGTGCTATATTCAAAGTATGGACCACAAATTAAGAAAACAATCCCATTTACAACTGCATCCAATAAATTTAACCAAGAGGGTGAAAGACTTGTACTCAGAAAACTATAAGACTCTGATGAAAGAAACTGAAGACACAAATAAATGGAAAGATATACTGTGCTCACAGATTGGAAGAATCAATATTGTTCAAATGTCTATACTACCACCTAAAGCAATCTACAGATTCAATGCAATCCCTATCAAAATACTAATGGCATTTCCCACAGAACTAGAACTAATGATCCTAAAATCCATATGGAACTGGAATAGCCACAGCAATCTTGAGAAAGAACAAAAATGGAGGTAGCATGCTCCCTGATTTCAAACTATACTGCAAAGTTATAGTAATTAGAACAGTATGGTACTGGCACAAAAAAAGACACATAGATCAATGGAACAGAATAGAGAGCTCAGAAATGAATCACACCTATAGGGGAAATTAATTGATGACAAAAGAGGTAAGAATATATAATGGGCAAAAGAGAGCCTCTTCAATAAATGGTGTTGGGAAAACTGGACAGCTACATGCAAAAGAATCAAACTGGATCACTTTCTTACACCATGTACAAAATAAACTCAAAATGGATTAAAGACTTTAAATATAAGACCTGAAACCATAAAACTCCTAGAAAAAATATATACAGTAAACTCTTTGAAGTTGGTCTTAGCAGTATTTTTTCGATCTGTCTCCTGAGGCAAGGGCAACAAAAGCAAAAATAAATGAGACTACATCAAACTAAAAAGCTTTTGCACAATGAAGGAAACCATCAACGAAACAAAAAGACAGCCTACTGAATGAGAGAATATATCTGCAAATGATATATCTGATAAGGGGTTAATATCCAAAATACATAAATAACTTTTATACATATATATTACAATGAAATATTACTCAGACATAAAAAAGAATGAAATCTTCCCATTTGCAACAACACGGATGGATCTAGAGGGTATTATGCCAAGTGAAATAAGTCAGAGAAAGATGAGGATCAGATGATTTCACTTATATGTGGAATCTAAAAAACAAAACAAACAGAAACAGACTCATAGATACAAAGAACAAAGGGATATTTGCTAGATAGGAGGAGGGTGAGGGGGCTAGGCACACAGGGGAAGGCGATTAAGAGGTACAAACTTCCAGTTATAAAGTAAATAAGTCACAGAGAAGTAATGTACAGCATAAGGAATATAGTCAATACTGAAATAACTGTGGATGCTGACAGACGGTTGGTTACTAGACTTTATCAAGGTGATCATTTCCTAATGTATTTAAAAGTGAATCACTATGACTTACACCTGAAACTAATACTGTTCGTCAACTATATTTCAATTAAAAAAAAAAAGTGTGGTCCACAAACTATCTGATACTGTTCATGATGAAGTAAGTAGAAAAAATGAGAATATGCATTTAGAAGCTTTTATTGCAATTTGACAGAGTAATTTTACATCTGTTGAATCTAATAAAAATTTCTTTTTTAACTTATTTTTCCAATAATTTACTTTTATCATATTTTACAACAGTGCTGATCTGTGATGTGTTGTAAATTTTTAAACCTTCCCTATGGAGTTTGAGAAGCATTGATCTAGAAGACAATTAAATCAAGACTCAGAACAATCTAAATTACAAATACAAATCTGAAAATAATAAGGGTAAATGGGAAGGAAACGCTGGACACTGGATGAACTTGCCAAAGAAAGAAGATTTATAGAGAGAAAAAGAGGGTTTAGGACTAAGAAATAAGGAACTTCTACATCTGATGGTTAGGTGGAAGAGGGTGAGCCTGCAAAGGGAACTGATGAAGTACCAACCAAAGGAAGGAGAAAAACTCGTTGATTTTGATGACACATAAGTCAAGAAATAAAGTGTTTCAAGAAGATAGAAATGGCTGACAATACCAAAAGCTGCTGAGGGGTCAAGTAAAGTAAGTAATGAAAAACCATCCATTGGATTTACCAACGTGGAGATCATCAGTGACCAGGGTACAGGCTGTTTCCATGGAATAATGAGGTGGATGTCAAATAGGAATAGGCTATGGAGTAAGTGAGAGATGAGGAGGCAGGGACCCCTCCTTTTAAGAAGTCTTGCAGTGGAGGGTGGTGATAAGAAGTGTGGAGCTTTTGTTTAAAGATGAAAGAGAAGGGGCTTCCCTGGTGGCGCAGTGGTTGAGAGTCCGCCTGCCGATGCAGCGGACACGGGTTCGTGCCCCGGTCCGGGAAGATCCCACATGCCGCGGAGCGGCTAGGCCTGTGAGCCCTGGCCGCTGAGCCTGCGCGTCTGGAGCCTGTGCTCCGCAACGGGAGAGGCCACAACAGTGAGAGGCCCGCGCACCGCAAAAAAAAAAAAAAAAAAAAAAAAAGTGAAAGAGAAATCAGTAGGTTTAAATGTCAATGGGAAGGATCCAGTTGAAAAAGAGACTGAATATGCCCAACAGAACAAGTTGTCCTCCGATCCCCAAAAAGCCTGAAAATACTATGTTAACTGGAAGATTGTCTTTAGGGTCTGCACTAGACATAAATAAAAATCTTGCCACTAGGTTAATCTGATCCCTTTTTCAAAGCTACAAAACATCACGCCTGCTAAAAGCTTTACCAACTCAATGCTTTTCACTTAAATCCGTTCTCCCAAGTCAAGGTTGCTGTGATCTAGGTCCATGGCTTTAGAATCAAATACATCTGGACTCAAAAAAAGCCTCTGCCATTTAGTTAGGACCTGTGTAACCTGGGGGGAAGGGTGGGGGGGAATAGCGTTAACTTTTCTTTCTCTGTAAAATGAGCATAATAATACAGTACCCATCTCCCAAAGCTCTGCGCAGAATAAATGAGATACATACGTGAAATACCCAAGCTCCTGATAGCACCCGTGCGCACTTAACAGCTGTTTAATTAAATACCAGAACCCGTGTAGTAGGAAAAAAGCCACCTTTCAGTTTTAAAAGCACATTAACGTCTCTTAGGAAGGACAATACCGACAGCGGTACTGAACTGGGCTTTCAGTTTTTTAGTATAGGTATACTACTCTCGCTAGAGACGAGCGACTTCGCAGTTAAATACGCCGTTAATCTTAAATAAGGCAAAACCGTTTCAAGCGCAATTTAGAAATTCAAAGCAATTTACAATAGAGCTTGACTTAGCCACTAAGTCATTTCTGCCCAACTTCTCTAGTGCAGGCGCGGCTTCGAGTGTCTTACATACTTCTGTGCCTCTCGCACACCTCTGCCTCACCCAACTTTTTAAAAACCTTTACACCTCAAGGCAGAATCGCTAGGTTTTCGTCCTCTCGGGCGGCGCCCCCTCGGCCTCGGGTCTCCCTCTCAGAACTCTTTACCCTTTTCTAAGAAGTTGATCACCACCAGAGTCCCGGCCGCCACGGCAGAAGCTGTGGCCCCGGCAGAAAAGGAAGCAGCGGAGGCCGAGGGCGAACCATTCCCGGCGCTTTGGTTCAAACGTTTTCTGTTCTTCTTGGACGACATGATCGGAAGGCAGCCCGAGAGAAGCAGCGGCAAAGCCGGCTCAACGTGCGCGCTTCGCTGAGAGAAAAACTTCCGGGGCAGAAACCAGCGAGGCTCCGTCCCGCGCCGTAATCCCCTGAGTGGAGCGCAGCAAGAGTGGGAGAACAGCGTCTTCAGAATCCGCTGTCGTTGAAGATGTGGAAGACGTTCTGACTTTCGCCACAGAAGACGGATTAGGTGGACGGAACCCTCATTCAGATTATAAATTCCTGAAAAACAGGACTTTTTCGTATCTCCGCCTCCTTCTCTATCCCTGAACAAAATGTCTGTTGAATTAAACTGAGGTGGGGGTGGGGGGAACAGGGGAGGGAAGGGGAGTGGTGGGAAAGTTTCTGTCGCTTTCCTTGAGCTGGGCAAATTCTTGAGAGGAGCCGGTCGACCAGACTTCGCCGTCTCCTCTACCTAGCGCTGCAGACCCCTGCTCAACTCTGAGAATGCGTGAGTGACACTCTTCTAAAACTTACGGTAGCGCCGTCACTCCCTGGCCGCGTGATTTGGAAGCGTCCGCGTGGGCCACGAGGGCTGGTGCGGAGATGCCGCAGCTACTGAGAGGGGGTCGCTGGCGTGCGGTGTTGGCGCGGGTCCGCCGCGCAGTGCTCTTTGCAGGGCCCCGTGGGGCCTCGGGCGGCCCGGGTTGCGCTCGGGACGCCACCTCTGGAGCCGGCGAGCTGCGGGGCGAGCTTGACAGATTCGGGGGCGTCTCCGTGCGCCTGGCGCGACTGGACGCAATGCACCGCTTGGACCCGGTTGCCTTCCAGAGGGCTTTGCAGGGCAAGTGCGCCTGGTCCGAGGCTCCCCTGCCTTTCTAAGGAAGTAACCGCGGCCCCCAATCCCGAGTCGCGCCAGAGGGAAGGAGAGAGGGCGTGCGTGACCCGCAGCCGTTTTCTGCCTTTCGTTCTTGTGCCCTTGGCTGGGAGGTCTCTGAGGCGGTTGGGTGAAATGGTGACGAGCTCAGACTTTGGGATCGGCAGCCCTTGTTTCTGGTCATCTTTCTAGTGTGTGACCTTGGGCAAGTTCTGTAAACCACCGTTTTCTCATCTGTAAAACCAGGTAATAGGAGCTCATGGGATGGCTGAGAGATAAATTGCATAATGCATATGAAGTGCCTCGCACGGTATCTGCCACGTATTTAACGCTCTGTAAATGTTTGTTGATACTATTACGCTCTCGTTTACGATCACTTACCGACCCTTCGTTTCGCCGGACAGTTTACCCAAGGCAGAACCGTAGCACTTTCTAGTACAGGTGGTGGACCGTGAGTGGGCCAGAGAGGTTCTGAGTGGTCGTATTTGTGCACAAGTTGGGTCAGGAGCTGTGGCGCCGAGAACTAGAGTATGCTTTTCCTTAGTAACAAGCCTTTTGTGATTCACCGGGGAGATTGGTGAGTGGTTTCAGTCTCCAGTGGGAAAACTCGCCACTCTCTTTGAACCTTGAGGCCAGTGATGAGAAAGATAGCTTGGATGGAGGAGCCTTCACTTTGAGAGCCCGTGATGTGGCGGAACAGCCTGTTTTTCACACTGCCCCTCAGGGCCCTTACAATCAACTTGAAAGCATAGCATGGAAACTCATCCTCTCACACTTAGAGGAAACTGAAAGTAATCTTTATCCTATGGAGCAATATGGCAAGTGAGCATCTATGGAAATATAACTGAGCTAGTCGTTTTCATCTTCAACCATCCTCAGTTCTAAACTGTTTACCTCTTCACCTTGTTTTCTCTCCTCCTTGGGAACAGCTGCTAACTGCAACAGTGTTAACACTACGAGAATCAAATGTTCATCCTCTAATATGTGCACGTTTGTGTGGGTAGACACAGGTATTTATTGTATGCACTTGTTACTTGTCAGTGATTAAAGCACTACCGCAGTCAGGAAGGCAAAGCAGAAAGTGGGTTGGATTTGGAGTCACACATCCAGGTTTCAAGTCCCAGGTTTTGCCACATGCTTAACGAGGCATTAGGAAAATCACCAGTGAAAATATTTGCCTCTTAGGTTGCTCATGTGAATAATGCCCACTCTAACTACTTTACTGGATAGATGTGGTAATCAAAGATAAATTACATGAAACTAATTTATAAACTCTGAAGTACCATATTCTTTTGTATCTTTTTAATAAATTCTTTTGTACTTACTAAGTGCTAGACACTGTTTTAAGAACTTCGAAAGTATTGATTCATTTAATCCTCATACCTGTGAGGTAGGTACTATTATTATCCCCATTTCAAAGATGATGGTACTAAGAGACAGATTAACTTCCCCTGGCTCTAGAATTTGTTCTTGGCTGCACTATAAGAGCTATTGCTGGGTTTTTTGTTATTGAGCCAAACAAAAGTGAATGGTATTGCCTATAAAAAGAATCTTAAAATTATCTGAGAAGAAAGCCTGGTAGGAAGTCTAAATGTATTCTTTCTTTTCAAGTAAATAGAACTGATTGCCTATAATGTATTAGCAATAGTTGTTTTGCACCTTTGCACGTGAGGTCTATTCTTTTACTGTTCCCGTTATTGATAACTAAAGTTAGATGGATGAAGAGGTAACATGTTGCTAAGCTTCACATATATCTGCATCAGTGGGGAAATAACACTTGTCTGGTTTTTGCTGTGCCGCTCACTAGCTGTGTGACTTTAGACAAGCCAGTCATTGAATAGGAATTGAGCCCCAGTGCATAATCTCATGTTAACCTGGATGATTGCAAATGCACAAAATATTAATTAGGATTAGAAAAACAGACAGTAACAGGTGTCATCGGGCAATGTGTAGTAAGTTCTAGTAAATCTACTAGAAAGTAGTCCTTACGTTCACATTTGGAAAGCACGTGAGGAAAGCTTATTGTCAAAGGTGATATGTGAGCTCACTTTGAGGGCTGGACCTGAGCAGAGGAATGAGGGAAAGAGGAGGAAGAAGCATTAAAGTTTATTAGTGAAACAGAGAAGAAAGAAAGCATTTTAAAAAGGATTCTTAGGCTTTGAGCATTGGAGCCAGAAAAATGCCTGTAAGCAAAACTAAGGTGGCTGGTGTAGGAATCAGTTTTGAATATAGGTGTGAAGTTTGAGGCAGCAGCCTTCAGAAGATGCGAGCAGCTGAAGAGCAGAAAAATTCAGTGTTCAGTGAGGCCAGGACTAGGCAGCCACCCTTGCGTAGTTGTTAGCTGAAGCAGTAGCAGTGGACAGATTCTCCAAGCCAGAGTGTAAAGAGAAAAAATAGGAAACAAGTGACTATACTTGTAGAACTTCAGCTTTTTCTTTTGATTGGAATGATTGGGAAGGAGGACACGGGAACTTTCTGGGGTGATAGAAATGTTCTGTAATCTTGACTGGAGCATGGGTGGCACAGATGTATGCATAGGTCAAAACTCACCAAATGTTCACTTAAGGTTTGTGCATTTCACTTTATGTAATTCTGTCAGTTTTTAAAAAGATTTAATCAGAGAAGGATTGATGTGAGAAGGATCTGAAGGGGCGCCACAGCCCCAAATCAAAAGGTACCTTAAATTAAGGCTCCCACATTGTCTGTCACTGTGTTAGGCACACTGACTTCAAAAAGGTAGAGCAAGATGGTCCTTAACCAGGAGATGCTTACTGCAGAGGCCATAGAAGAGGAGGGAAAGGAATCTAACCATTAAACAAATAATCAAGTCTTCCCCCTCTCTCCACACACACTTTACAGGATTGTTGTAAAGATCGCGATGGTGGATGGAGAAAGTGATCTGAAAAGTTTTTCTAAAACTGTGGAAGTATTCATTTCTTCACCTATAAATTAGGGGTGATAATACCTGCCTTTTGTGTTGTGAGAACTTAATGAAACAGTGTATCTAAAATGTCTGGAGTTTAGTAAGGGCCATATAAATGTTAGCATCTTTTTTCCCTGGCTCAATCTCAAGTAATAAAGTAAGCATTTAAAGTCAAAGACCGAAAATCTATTTTAATGTTTGTCATGGTATAATTTGTAATAAAGGAAAGTTAGAAACAATCTAAATGTCCAAAAGTAGGAGGTCAGTTAAGTAGTTTATGGTAGACCTATATGAGGAGAATTATAGTCATTAAAAATGTGTGTTCGTTAAAGAATTTTAATGGCATAGCAAAACATTTATAATATGTAGTAAAAAAATATTGTAAATTATATATGGTATGTCAATTCCAAAATTATATTCATGCAAAAAATGTCGATTTTAAATTTATCTGTGTGCTAATGTGAAGTTTTGATTTCTTCATTGTACTTTATTTTGAAAATTTTCTAGAACTACCATACATTATTTAACAACAAAGTTATATTTTTCACCTTGAAACGTATAAACCAAAAATATATATATGTGTGTGTGTGTGTATATATATATATATACACACACACACACATATATATATATGAGAGACAGGACTTTTAAAGGAAGAGTAAATAAAAGCCCATAATAGTCATTTATAAAGATGAAAACCAAGATTGTTAAAAGGAACAACAATGAAATGGTGTTTTATTTAAATTAGTTTATTCGTTCATTTTAATACAATTATTGAGCACCAATTATGTGCCAGGTATTGTGTCAGGTGATATATAAAGATCATCACTATATTGACTTTATTTTCGAGGAATTCAGTCTGGTGGAAAAATCATATATAATTATAATAAAACGTGGTAGTTTACGTGCTGCTGGTGTATGTGAACAGTACGTTTTGCGATTCCCCCGTGCCACCCGCCCGCCCCCAAAGAGAGCTAACTAGTAAGGGAAGTGGAGCTTAAACTTGGCTTCCTGGAGGAGGTGACACCCAGAGATGAGTTTTACTTTATTCCACTCCTCTCACTGGAAAATATTTACAGATGTTTATCTTCTGTGTTTTAGCTGCAATACAGAAATGGAGATCCGAAGGTAGAGTAGCAGTATGGCTGCACATTCCCATCCTCCAAAGTCGATTTATTGCTCCTGCCGCTTCCCTGGGCTTCTGCTTTCACCACGCAGAATCGGACTCATCCACGCTGTCTCTGTGGCTGGGAGAGGGGCCCAGCAGATTACCAGGATATGGTACACATCAAGTGGGAGTTGCAGGTCTGTTTCAAACTAATGTTGATCACAATTAACTTCTTAAAGGTTCACCCAGTTTCTTCTTACAGATGAGCCAGTAGTTGGTTCATGTGGAATGAATAAGTTGATTAAATGATTGTCCTCCTTGGAACTGCAGCTGGTATTGATACTTTAAATAGATGAAGTTTGCCTTATGAATCAGCAGAGGGCAGCACAGAGAACAAGCAAGTTTAGTTTTTCAAAGGATATGTTTGAACATGTTTTTCATGGATATGTGAACTTCACTACTGAAATAGTAACAATGAATTGGGATCAGGGAATAGATTCATTTCATTATGGTAAAACATATTAGTACTAATTATGTGATTTAGTAAAATAAAAGATAACTTTTAAGTTGAATTGAAGGCAAAGCAAACCAGTTTTTCAGTGATTTGAACATTACTTCTTAGAGACATTTACATTAAGTCATTGTGCCAAACAGTTGTTTTAAAATAGCATAATTTAAATACAGAATTTTGAAGTCACTGGTTAGCTTCAGAGACAGTCTTGAGAGAAGACTTGCTTTAGGTGAAGACAGGAGTTCTCACATTGTAGAGAGTGCATCAGAATCACCGGGAGGGCTTGTTAAAACAGATTGCTGGGCCCCAGCCCCAAGAGTTTCTAATTCATCTGGTCTGGGGTGGGGCCTGAGAATTGCTTTTTCTAATAAGTGCTCTGCTGCTACAGCTGCTAGTGTTGATGCTGGTCCTAGGACTATCCTTTGAGAACCAGGGTTAAGAAAACTAGATTTCCCAAAAAACAAAAATAGGAAAGAATCCTTATGATTTACTATGAAATAAAGCAGTAATATGTATTATTAGTAATTTATTAATAATAGTATTATTTGCCTTTATATAATTTACAAGAGTTTTTAAAGGTAGTTTGCATCTTTGAAGTCTTTTAAAGGAGTTGTTCAAGGATTTCTAATGTTTTCTCTGTCCATGGTCTCACTCCCCTCTAGCAAGTAGAGGCAATTCAGCAACTTCCCATTCAGCTCTACTTCAAAAGACCACTTGAAAATTTGATGGCAGCCTCACACTTCATGGGAAAGACATAAAGATAATTATCAATTCATTGGTACAGACTTTCAAAGCAGAGTTTCCAGTTAGTACTACAGAATTGGTAATATATGCGTAAAGAGTATCCTATGAAGAACTTGTTTATAACCAAGTACAGTATGGTATATTAGAGTTAAGATACGCCACAGGAGTTCAGGGAATGAGAGGTCGGAAACTTGATGAGAGTCTTGAAGGCCAGCTAGGATTTGAAGTGGCTGTTGGGATCAGGAGGTGGTGTGAGGAATTCTTCTGGGAAGGTACAGAGTTTTTAGGTTAAGAGAGAATAGCTGACACTTGTTTATAAGCTGCAGAAGGCATAGCTGGTGAAGGGAGTCACAGCCCGCCACCCCAAGTGCCCCTTTGGCACGTTGATCATTCTGAGCTTTTCTACCACGAAGAGGAGAACATTCTTGTCACTGGAGCCGGGGAGTTGGCACAGAGATGAATCTGTGCAAACCTCGTGAAAACAGCCATTATATTCTGTTAGTTTCCCAAATAGTTCCTAGTCACTTTATCACAGTTTACCTTCCTTAGCCCACACCCCTTTTCCTCTTGTCATTTCTGCACAATTTATCCCTCTTTCTTAAAATGGAACATAAGCCCCTGGGTCTAACACTTTGGGGGGATCTTCACTTCTTTCTATGAAGTTCACCACCCCTACTCAGGCCACGTAAAATTATTAACATCAAATAAAATTTATATACTTCTTATCCATTTATCTGTACTTTGTCAGTTCAACTCACAGGTCCCAGACGCAGAACCTAAGTGGGTAGAAGAAAAAAATCTTTCCTCCCCTACACTGGAATGGAGTGAGCTATGGCTCTGTTTCTGTTCTTCATGCAGCAAGCTTTTATCTGCCTCAGAGCCTTTAAACCTACTGGCTCCTCTTCCTGCAGTGCTCTTCCCCAGGGCTTTGTTTATCGAGCTCTTTAGAGCTGAAATATCTCCTCAGGAAAGCTCCTGACCTTACTGTATAAAATAGAGTCCTTCCACCTGCCAGTCCCATCATCCTTTGTCCTTTTATCCTGTGTTTTTCTTTATAGTACTTATCACAGTTTGAAATTATGTCATATACTCAATCGACCCCACAATAATATAAACTCCACGAAGGCAGGTATTTTATCTGTCTTGTTTACCATTTTATCCTCAGGCTAAACACAGTGTCTGGTGTAAAGTAGGTGCTCAGTAAATATTTCTCAAATGAATGGTTGGGTAGATCTTCAGTTGGCAATGTCAGCCCTCTGAAAAGGCAGTTGTAGCGTGGTGAAGGGGCAGTGTCGCACAGTGAGAAGAATACCTGCTTGGGACCCAGACAGGATGTCAGTTTTAGGGCTGTGTGAACTTGGGCACTCAAAATTATACCACTCACAGGATTATTATGAGGAATAGCTGAGATAATGCACCTAAGGCACTTAGTACAGTACCTGACTAATTATAATATAATAATAACCTCTATTTAATCCCTGATCTCTTTGGCTTTATTTAACTTTTATGTTGTGACCAACAGGGGTCGCTCACATTGTGTTTAGCAGTGCTGATTTTGGCTCATGTTTATAGTGAATTAGGAAAAAGTTCAATTTGAGCAATCACAAATTATTAAAATTTAAGAATAGGTTTTCCTGGCATTCTATCCCTTGTAAAGTCCAATTAAATTACAGTTTATATTTTCTAATAGAATCCAACATTAAATTATATCTCACTTTGTGGTTTCCCTTCTTGGCTTTGAAATACTAAAATGTGGTGTTTTAATTTCAGAGAACATAGTTCTTCCTAGTGTTGCACATATCTATTCCCTACTATATTTTACCTTTACATAGTATTTATCACCATCTCATGTTCTATGTAATTAATTTTTTATTTATTTGTCACCTCCTCAAACACACACCAGAACACGAACCCCATAACGATGGGGGATTTTGTTTTGTTCTCCACTGTATCCCTAGCACCTAGAAAAGTACCTGACACATAATAGGATCTCAATTAATATGCTATACATAGAACCTGTATATATTATATGTAGGAGCTCGGTTAATATTAAAAGAATGGATGAATAAGTGGAAAATATGGTTTGTTTGTTGTTTGTTTTTGTTTTTGTTTTTTTTGCGGTACGTGGGCCTCTCACTGCCGTGGCCTCTCCCGCCACGGAGCACAGGCTCCAGACGCGCAGGCCCAGCGGCCATGGCTCACGGGCCCAGCCACTCCGCGGCATGTGGGATCCTCCCGGACCGGGGCATGAACCCGCGTCCCCTGCATCGTCAGGCGGACCCCCAACCACAGCCCCACCAGGAAAGCCCAGAAAATATGTTTTTAACAGTATCTTCCCACATTATGTAAATACAAATAATTTTAAAATTAAAGCATTTAAAGGAACCTAATACAAATCATTAGTGTCATTTGTATTTTTGACCTAGGATTACCCAAAGAGAGAAAAAAAAAACCAAAAACTTATTTTTGAGTCCCTAACATCTAGTAAAATGCCTAGTACACTGGGCAATGTGTATGATGAATGAGTAAATGAAAGCAATGGACTAGAACTTGAATATTCCAAAGCAATATATTGGTAAGTTATAACATTGTGTACATAACATGGTAAAGAAATTTAAGTGCTTTAAGGAGGAGGTCTTGAACTGAATATTGAGATATTTGAGATTTGGATCATCAGGGAGCACAACCCATGCTTATACATAGTGATTCAAGGAATAAAAATGAGAATGGAAAAGTCAATTCATTGACTCAATAAATCTTTTTAGGCATTTAAAATTGGACACTAATAGATGATCTTATTTACAAAACAGAAATAGAGACGCAGACATAGAGAACAAACATATAGACACCAAAGGAGTAAGCGGGGAGGGGGGTGGGATGAATTGGGAGATTGGGACTGACACATATCCACTATTGATACTAGCATAAAAATAGATAACTAATGAGAACCTACTGTATAGCACAGGGAACTCTACTCAGTGCTCTGTGGTGACCTAAATGGGAAGGAAATCCAAAAAAAGGGGATATATGTATACGTATAGCTGATTCATTTTGCTGTACAGTAGAAACTAACACAACATTGTAAAACAACTATACTCCAATAAAACTTAATTTAAAAAAAAATTGGACACTAAACGCTAAAAAAGGATAGAAAGATTATACTGTCAGGAATAGATGATCTAGAGAAGGAGATGCAAATGATTATCCTACGAGTTAGCATATGCTAGAATCATCATTGGTACTCCTAAGTTGTTAAAAGAACCTAGATAACTGAGCAACTGATTTCTTGCTGGAGAAATTTACAACTCTTCATGAATGAGGTGGTTATTTGAAGTAGGCCTTCAGGGATGGGTAGGATTTTGATGACCACAGGTAATAGTGTGGGAGTAGTCTGAGGTGAATGAAATTCATATTTCTCAATTATCTTCCCCCCCCCCCCAACAGGAGCTGTATTTGATGAAAATACTAGAAAAATATTGGTTGTACAAGATCGAAATAAAGTAAGTTGTTTCTGCTTTATAAATTGCTTTCTAAATGTTCTATCTAGGGAAAAATAAAGTGTAGAATTTTGATATGCTCAAAGAATTATAGAAAGATATTTTTTAATTTACTCTGATCAATATTTTTTATTGACATATGCTTGATTTACAATGTTGTGGTAATTTCTGCTGTACAGCAAAGTGATTCAGTCATATATATATATTCTTTTTTAAATATTCTTTTCCATTATGGTTTATCATAGGATACTGAGTATAGTACTCTATGCTATACATTAGGACCTTGTTGTTTATCCCCTGTACATATAAAAGCTTACATCTGTTAACCCCAACCTCCCACTCCATCTCTCTCCTAACTCTTTCCCCCTTGGCAACCACCAGTCTGTTCTCTATGTTCATGAGTCTGTTTCTGTTTCATAGACAGATTCATTTGTGTCATATTTTAGATTCCACACATAAGTGATATCATATGGTATTTATCTTTCTCTTTTTGACTTACTTAGTATGATAATCCATAATTGCATCCATGTTGCTGCAAATGGCATTATTTTGTTCTTTTTTATGGCTGAGTAGTATTCTATTATATATATGTACCACATCTTCTTTATCCATTCATCTGTCAATGGACATTTAGGTTGTTTCCTAGTCTTGGCTGTTGTGAATAGTGGTGCTATGGTATGAAGGAGTGTTCTAATTTCATTGATTTACATGTGGCTCTCCTACTTTGCCAACATCATTTGCTGAAGAGACTGTTTTTTTCCCATTGTATATTCTTGCCTTCTTTATCAAAGATTAATTGACCGTAGGTATGTGGGTTTATTTCTGGGCTCTCTGTTCTGTTCCATATTTCTGTTTTTGTGCCAGTACCATGCTGTTTTGATGACTATAGCTTTGTAGTATTGTCTGAAGTCTGGCAGGGTTATACCTCCTGCTTTGTTCTTTTTCCTGAGGATTGCATTGGCAATTCTGGGTCTTTTATGGTTCCATATGAATTTTGGGATTTTTCTGGTTCTGTGAAAAATGTCATGGGTAATTTGATATGGATCACATTAAATCTGTAGATCACTTTGGGTAGTATGGCCATTTTAACAATATAAATTCTTCCAATCCAAGAGCATGGGATATCTTAGATATTTTTAAAGTCATTTCTAAGGTGTTGTTGATCATTTGGATACTTACTTAATCCAAAAAACACTTATCCAGTCCTTAAAAATGTCAGAGTAACCTAAGTATTCCTAAGTATTATTTTATGACTACAAAAAAATTATAAATGGCTGTATTTAATTAGGAAGACAAACTCTGTTTCTAACAAGCTGTTAAGATATTATTCCACTCATTCAGTATTCATTAAGCTTCTACTCTGATCCAGGTGCTAAGAATACAAAGATTAATAAGACAGTATCCCTGATGTCCTGTAGCTTACTATCCATTTGGGAAAGTAGTCATATAACAGATTGTTAACAATTAACTTCACCTTTAAAAAGCCCCTAAAGACTTCTCCTTCGAAGTAACATTTAAACTGGGTCTTGAAGAAGGAGTAGGAGATTCGAGGCAAAACAAAAACAAAACAAAACAAAACAAAAACCAGGGTGGGGAAGGGAGGTGGGGTAGAAAAACAGACTGAGAAAATTAGAATTGCATATATGAAGGCACAGAGTTCAGAAAGGGGCTGACATGGTGTCTTAGTCCATTCATGCTGCTATAACAAAAACACCATAGACTGGATAGCTTAAACAACAAAACATTTTTTTTCCTAATATTTTATTTTGGAGTATAGTTGATTAACAATGTGTTAGTTTTAGGTGTACAGCAAAGTGATTCTGTTATACATATACATGTATCTATTCTTCTTCAAATTCTTTTCCCATTTAAGTTATTAAAGAATATTGAGCAGAGTTCCCTGTGCTATACAGTAGGTCCCTGGTGATTATTTTATATATAGTGGTGTGTATATGTTAATCCAAAACTTCTAATTTATCGCTCCCCCGGACGTTTCCCCCACCTGGCAACCGCAAGTCTGCTTTCAAAGTCTGATTCTGTTTCTGATTTGCAAATAAGTTCATTTGTCTCTTTTTTTTTTTTAACATTTCACAAATAAGTGACGTCATATGATATTGTCTTTGTCTGACTTCATTTAGCATGATAATGTCTAGGTCCATCCATGCAAATGGCATTATTTCATTCTTTTTTTATGGCTGAGTAATAGTCATTGTGTGTATATATATATATATATATACCACATCTTCTTTATCTGTTCATCTGTCCATGGAAATTTAGGTTGCTTTCATGTCTTGGCATGTAAATAGCATTGCAATGAATACTGGTTGTATGTATCTTTTCGAATCATGCTTTTCTTTGGATATATGCCCAGGAGTGGATTGCTGGATCATATGGTAATTCTATATTTAGTTTTTTAAGGAACCTCCATACTGTTCTTTATAGTGACCGTACCAACTTACATTCCCAGCAACAGTGTAGGAGGGTTCCCTTTTCTCCACACCCTCTCCAGCATTTATTGTTTGTAGACTTCTTGATGATGGCCATTTTGACCGGTGTGAGGCAATACCTCATTATAGTTTTGATTTGCATTTCTCTAAAAATTAGTGATGTTGATCATCTTTTCACGTGTTTGTTGGCCATCTGTCTTCTTTGGAGAACTATTTAGGTCTTCTGCCCATTTTTTAATTGGGTTGTTTGGGGTTTTTTTGATATTGAGCTGCATGAGCTCTTTGTATATTTTGGAGGTTAATCCCTGGTTGGTACCTTCATTTGCAAATATTTTCTCTCATTCTGAGGGTTGACCTTTTGTCTTGCTTATGGTTTCCTTTGCTATGCAAAAGCTTCTGAGTTTAATTATGTCTCATTTACTTATTTTTTAATTTTCATTACCCTAGGAGGTGGGTCAGAAAAGATCTTTTTTTTTTTTTAACATCTTTATTGGAGTATAATTGCTTTATAATGGTGTGTTAGTTTCTGCTTTACAACAAAATGAATCAGTTATATATATACATATGTTCCCATATCTCTTCCCTCTTGCATCTCCCTCCCTCCCACCTACTCTATCCCACCCCTCCAGGGGGTCACAAAGCACCGAGCTGATCTCCCTGTGCTATGCGGCTGCTTCCCACTAGCTATCTACCTTACGTTTGGTAGTGTATATATGTCCATGCCTCTCTCTCGCTTTGTCACAGCTTACCCTTCCCCCTCACCATATCCTCAAGTCCATTCTCTAGTAGGTTTGTGTCTTTATTCCTGTCCTACCCCTAGGTTCTTCATGACATTTTTTTTTCTTAAATTCCATATATATGTGTTAGCATACGGTATTTGTCGTTCTCTTTCTGACTTACTTCACTCTGTATAACAGACTCTAGGTCTATCCACCTCATTACGAATAGCTCAATTTCGTTTCTTTTTATGGCTGAATAATATTCCATTGTATATATGTGCCACGTCTTCTTTATCCATTCATCCGATGATGGACACTTAGGTTGTTTCCATCTCCTGGCTATTGTAAATAGAGCTACAATGAACATTTTGGTACATGACTCTTTGAATTATGGTTTTCTCAGGGTATATGCCCAGTAGTGGGATTGCTGGGTCATATGGTAGTTCTATTTGTAGTTTTTTAAGGAACCTCCATACTGTTCTCCATAGTGGCTGTACCAATTCACATTCGCACCAGCAGTGCAAGAGTGTTCCCTATTCTCCACACCCCCTCCAGCATTAATTGTTTCTAGATTTTTTGATGATGGCCATTCTGACCGGTGTGAGATGATATCTCATTGTAGTTTTGATTTGCATTTCTCTAATGATTAATGATGTTGAGCATTCTTTCATGTGTTTGTTGGCAATCTGTATATCTTCTTTGGAGAAATGTCTATTTAGGTCTTCTGCCCATTTTTGGATTGGGTTTTGTGTTTTTTGTTATTGAGCTGCAAGAGCTGCTTGTAAATTTTGGAGATTAATCCTTCGTTGCTTCATTTGCAAATATTTTCTCATTCTGAGGGTTGTCTTTGGTCTTGTTTATGGTTTCCTTTGCTGTGCAAAAGCTTTGAAGTTTCATTAGGTCCCATTTGTTTGTTTTTATTTCCATTTCTCTAGGAGGTGGGTCAAAAAGGATCTTACTGTGATTTATGTCATAGCGTGTCCTGCCTATGTTTTCCTCTTAAGAGTTTGATAGTTTCTGGCCTTACATTTAGGTCTTTAATCCATTTTGACCTTATTTTTCTGTATGGTGTTAGGGAGTGATCTAATCTCATACTTCTACATGTACCTGTCCAGTTTTCCCAGCACCACTTATTGAACAGGCTGTCCTTTCTCCACTGTACATTCCTGCCTCCTTTATCAAAGCTAAGGTGACCATATGTGCGTGGGTCTATCTCTGGGTTTTCTATCCTGTTCCATTGATCTATCTTTCTGTTTTTGTGCCAGTACCATACTGTCTTGATTACTGTACCTTTGTAGTATAGTCTGAAGTCAGGGAGCCTGATTCCTGCAGCTCTGTTTTTTGTTCTCAAGATTGCTTTGGCTATTCGGGGTCTTTCGTGTTTCCATACAGATTGTGAAATTTTTTGTTCTAGTTCTGTGAAAAATGCCAGTGGTAGTTTGATAAGGATTGCATTGAATCTGTAGATTGCTTTGGGTAGTAGAGTCATTTTCACAGTGTTGATTCTTCCAATCCAAGAGCATGGGATATCTCTCCATCTATTTGTATCATCTTTAATTTCTTTCATCAGTGTCTTATAATTTTTTGTATACAGGTCTTTTGTCTCCTTAGGTAGGTTTATTCCTACATATTGTATTCTTTTTGTTGCAGTGGTAAATGGGAGTGTTTTCTTGATTTCACTTTCAGATTTTTCATCATTAGTGTATAGGAATGCCAGAGATTTATGTGGATTAATTTTCTGTCCTGCTACTTTACCAAATGCATTGATTAGCCCTAGTAGTTTTCTGGCAGCATCTTTAGGATTCTCTATGTATAGTATCATGTCATCTGCAAACAGTGACAGCTTTACTTCTTCTTTTCTGATTTGGATTCCTTTTATTTCCTTTTCTTCTCTGATTGCTGTGGCTAAAACTTCCAAAACTATGTTGAATAAGAGTGGTGAGAGTGGGCAACCTTTTCTTGTTCCTGATCTTCGAGGAAATGGTTTCAGTGTTTCACCATTGAGGACGATGTTGGTTGTGGGTTTGTCATATATTGCCTTTATCATGTTGAGGTAAGTTCCCTCTATGCCTACTTTCTGGAGGGTTTTTATAATAAATCAGTGTTGAATTTTGTCGAAAGCTTTCTCTGCATCTATTGAGATGATCATATGGTTTTTCTCCTTCAATTTGTTAATATGGTGTATCACACTGATTGATTTGCATATACTGAAGAATCCTTGGATTCCTGGAGTAAACCCCACTTGATCATGGTGTATGATCCGTTTAATGTGCTGTTGGATTCTGTTTGCTAGTATTTTGTTGAGGATTTTTGTATCTGTGTTCATCAGTGATATTGGCCTGTAGTTTTCTTTCTTTGTGACACCCTTGTCTGGTTTTGGTATCAGGGTGATGGTGGCCTTGTAGAATGAGTTTGGGAGTGTTCCTCCCTCTGTTATATTTTGGAAGAGTTTGAGAAGGATAGGTGTTAGCTCCTCTCTAAATGTTTGATAGAATTCACCTGTGAAGCCATCTGGTCCTGGGCTTTTGTTTGTTAGAAGATTTTTAATCACAGTTTCAATTTCAGTGCTTGTGATTGGTCTGTTCATATTTTCTATTTCTTCCTGATTCAGTCTTGGCAGGTTGTGCATTTCTAAGAATTTGTCCATTTCTTCCAGGTTGTCCATTTTATTGACATAGAGTTGCTTGTAGTAATCTCTCATGATCTTTTGTATTTCTGCAGTGTCAGTTGTTACTTCTACTTTTTCATTTCTAATTCTATTGATTTGAGTCTTCTCCCTTTTTTTCTTGATGAGTCTGGCTAATGGTTTATCAATTTTGTTTATCTTCTCAAAGAACCAGCTTTTAGTTTTATTGATCTTTGCTATCATTTCTTTCATTTCTTTTTCATTTATTTCTGATCTGATTTTTATGATTTCTTTCCTTCTGCTAACTTTGGGGTTTTTTTGTTCTTCTTTCTCTAATTGCTTTAGGTGCAAGATTAGCTTGTTTATTCGAGATGTTTCCTGTTTCTTAAGGTAGGATTGTATTGCTATAAACTTCCCTCTTAGAACTGCTTTCGCTGCATCCCATAGGTTTTGGGTCGTCATGTCTCCATTGTCATTTGTTTCTAGGTATTTTTTGATTTCCTCTTTGATTTTTTCAGTGATCACTTCGTTATTAAGTAGTGTATTGTTTAGCCTCCATGTGTTTGTATTTTTTACAGATCTTTTCCTGTAATTGATATCTAGTCTCATAGCATTGTGGTCGGAAAAGATACTTGATACAATTTCAATTTTCTTATATTTACCAAGGCTTGATTTGTGACCCAAGATATGATCGATCCTGGAGAATGATCCATGAGCACTAGAGAAAAATGTGTATTCTGTTGTTTTTGGATGGAATGTCATATAAATATCAATTAAGTCCTTCTTGTTTAATGTATCATTTAAAGCTTGTGTTTCCTTATTTATTTTCATTTTGGATGATCTGTCCGTTGGTGAAAGTGGGGTGTTAAAGTCCCTTACTATGAATGTGTTACTGTCAATTTCCCCTTTTATGGCTGTTAGTATTTGCCTTATGTATTGAGGTGCTCCTATGTTGGGTGCATAAATATTTACAATTGTTATATCTTCTTCTTGGATCGATCCCTTGATCATTATGTAGTGTCCTTCTTTGTCTCTTGTAATAGTCTTTAGTTTAAAATCTATTCTGTCTGATATGAGAATTGCTACTCCATCTTTCTTTTGGTTTCCATTTGCATGAAATATCTTTTTCCATCCCTTTACTTTCAGTCTGTATGTGTCTCTAGGTCTGAAGTGGGTCTCCTGTAGACAGCAAATATATGGGTCTTGTTTTTGTATCCATTCAGCCAATCTGTGTCTTTTGCTGGGAGCGTTTAGTCCATTTACATTTAAGGTAATTAGTGATATGTATGTTCCTATTCCCATTTTCTTAATTGTTTTGGGTTCGTTATTGTAGGTCTTTTCCTTCTCTTGTGTTTCTTCCCTAGAGAAGTTCCTTTAGCAGTTGTTGTAGAGCTGGTTTGGTGGTGCTGAACTCTCTCAGCTTTTGCTTGTCTGTAAAGGTTTTAATTTCGCCATCAAATCTGAATGTGATCCTTGCTGGGTAGAGTAATGTTTGTTGTGGGATTTTCTCCTTCATCACTTTAAATATATCCTGCCAGTCCCTTCTGGCTTGCAGAGTTTCTGCTGAAAGATCAGCTGTTAACCTTATGGGGATTCCCTTGTGTATTATTTGTTGTTTTTCCCTTGCTGCTTTTAATATGTCTTCTTTGTATTTAATTTTTGACAGTTTGATTAATATGTGACTTGGTGTATTTCTCCTTGGATTTATCCTGTACAGGACTCTCTGTGCTTCCTGGACTTGATTAACTATTTCTTTCCCATATTAGGGAAGTTTTCAACTATAATCTCTTCAAATATTTTCTCAGTCCCTTTCTTTTTCTCTTCTTTTTCTGGAACCCGTATAATTCGAATGTTGGTTTGTTTGATGTTGTCCCAGAGATCTCTGACACTGTCCTCAGTTCTTTTCATTCTTTTTTCTTTATTCTGCTCTGCAGTAGTTATTTCCACTATTTTATCTTCCATGTCACTTATCCGTTCTTCTGCCTCAGTTATTCTGCTATTGATCCCATCTAGAGTATTTTTAATTTCATTTATGGTGTTGTTCATCGTTGTTTGTTTCGTCTTTAGTTCTTCTAGGTTCTTGTTAAATGTTTCTTGCATTTTGTCCATTCTACTTCCAAGGTTTTGGATCATCTTTACTCTCATTATTCTGAATTCTTTTTCAGGTAGACTGCCTATTACCTCTTCATTTGTTAGGTCTGGTGCATTTTTATCTTGCTCCTTCATCTGCTGTGTAAGTTTTTCTGTCTTCTCATTTTGCTTATCTTACTGTGTTTGGGGTCTCCTTTTTGCAGGCTGCAGGCTCGTAGTTCCTGTTGTTTTTGGTGTCTGTCCCCAGAGGCTAAGGTTGGTTCAGTGGGTTGTGTAGCCTTCCTGGTGGAGGGGACTAGTGCCTGTGTTTTGGTGGATGAGGCTGGATCTTGTCTTTCTGGTGGGCAGGTCCACGTCTGGTGGTGTGTTTTGAGGTGTCTGTGGCCTTATGATTTTAGGCAGCCTCTCTTCTAATGGGTGGGGTTGTGTTCCTGTCTTGCTAATTGTCTGTTATAGCGTGTCCAGCACTGTAGCTTGCTGATCGTTGAGTGAAGCTGGGTGTTGGTGTTGAGATGGAGGTCTCTGGGAGATTTTCGCCATTTGATATTATGTGGAGCTGGGAGGTCTCTTGTGGACCAGTGTCCTGAAGTTGGCTTTCCCACCTCAGAGGCACAGCACTGACTCGTGGCTGCAGCATCAAGATACTTTCATCCACACAGCTCAGAATTAAAGGGAGAAAAAGTAGAAAGAAACAATAGGAAGGGAGGGAGCGAGGGAGCGAGGGAGGGAGGGAGGGAGGGAGGGAGGAAGGGAGGAAGGAGAAAGAAAGAAAGAAAGAAAAGAAAGAAGGAAGGAAAGAAAGGGAAAAGAAAAGAAAAGGAAAGAAGGGGAGGAAGGAGGGAAGGATGGAAAAAAAGAAAGAAAGAAGATAAAGTAAGATAAAATATAATTAAATTATTAAAATAAAAAAATAATTATTAAGAGAAAAATACGGACGATAGAACCCTCGGACAAATGGGGGAAGCAAAGCTATACAGACAGAAGCTCACACAGAAGCATACATATACACACAAAAAGAGGTAAAGGGGAAAAAATCATAAATCTTGCTCTCAAAGTCCACCTCCTTAATTTGGGATGATTCGTTTTCTATTCATGTATTCCACAGATGCAGGGTACATCAAGTTGATTTTGGAGCTTTAATCTGCTGCTTCTGAGGCTGCTGGGAGAGATTTCCCTTTCTCTTCTTTGTTCTTAACAGCTCCCAGGGGCTCAGCTTTGGATTTGGCTCCGCCTCTGCGTGTAGGTCGCCGGAAGGCGTCTGTTCTTCGCTCAGACTGGACGGGGTTAAAGGAGCCGCTGATTCGGGGGCTCTGGCTTACTCAGGCCGGGGGGAGGGAGGGGCACGGAGTGCAGGGCGAGCCTACGGTGGCAGAGGCCGCAGTGATGTTGCACCAGCCTGAGGCACACTGTGCATTCTCCCGGGGGAGTTGTCCCTGGATCCCGGGACCCTGGCAGTGGCGGGCTGCACAGGCTCCCCGGAAGGGGGGTGTGGAGAGTGACCTTTGCTCACACACAGGCTTCTTGGTGGTGGCAACAGCAGCCTTAGCGTCTCCCGCCCGTCTCTGGGGTCCGCGCTTTTAGCCGCGGCTCGCGCCCGTCTCTGGAGCTCCTTTAAGCAGCGTTCTTAATCCCCTCTCCTCGCGCACCAGGAAACAAAGAGGGAAGAAAAAGTCTCTTGCCTCTTCGGCAGGTCCAGACTTTTCCCCGGACTCCCTCCCTGCCAGCCGTGGCGCACTAATGCCCTGCAGGCTGTGTTCACGCCGCCAGCCCCAGTCCTCTCCCTGCGCTCCTACCGAAGCCCGAGCCTCAGCTCCCAGCCCCGCCCCACCCCGGCGGGGGAGCAGACAGGCCTCTAGGGCTGGTGAGTGCCGGTTGGCACCGATCCTCTGTGCGGGAATCTCTCCGCTCTGCCCCCTGCACCCCTGTTGCTGTGCTCTCCTCCGCGGCTCCGAAGCTTTCCTCCTCCGCCACCCACAGTCTCCGTCCACGAAGGGGCTTCTAGTGTGTGGAAACCTTTCCTCCTTCACAGCTCCCTCCCACTGCTGCAGGTCTGGTCCCTATCCTTTTGTCTCTGTTTATTCTTTATTCTTTTTCCCTACCCAGGTACATGGGGGGTTTCTTGCCTTTTGGGATGTCTGAGGTCTTCTGCCAGCATTCAGCAGGTGTTCAGTAGCAGTTGTTCCACGTGTAGATGTATTTCTGGTGTATCTGTGGGGAGGAAGATGATCTCCGCGTCTTACTCTTCCGCCATCTTCGATAAAATCTCCAGAAAAGATCTTGCTTAGATTTATGTCTAAGAGTGTTCTGCCTGTGTTTTCCTCTAAGAGTTTCATAATGTCCAGCTTTACATTTAGGTCTTTAATCCATTTTGAGTTTATTTTTGTGTATGGTGTTAGGGAGTGTTCTAATTTCATTCTTTTTTTTTGCGGTATACGGGCCTCTCACTGTTGTGGCCTCTCCCGTTGCAGAGCACAGGCTCCAGACGCGCAGGCTCAGCAGCCATGGCTCACAGGCCCCCAGCCGCTCCAAGGCACGTGGGATCTTCCCGGACCGGGGCATGAACCCACGTCCTCTGCATCAGCAGGCGGACTCTCAACCACTGCGCCACCAGGGAAGCCCTCTAATTTCATTCTTTTACTTGTAGCTGTCCAATTTTCCCACCACCACTTATTGAAGAGTCTGTGTTTTCTCCATTGCATATTCTTGCCTCCTTTGTCATAGATTAGGTGACCACAGGTGGGTGGGTTTATCTCTGGGCTTTCTATCCTGTTCCATTGATGTATATTTCTATTTTTGTGCCAGTACCATACTGTCTTGGTTACTGTAGCTTTGTAGTATAGTCTGAAGTCAGGGATCCTGATTCCTCCAGCTCCATTTTTCTTTCTCAAGATTGCTTTGGCTCTTCAGGTTCTTTGGTGTTTCATACAAATTGTAAAATTTTTTATTCTAGTTCTGTGAAAAATGCCATTGGTAATTTGATAGGGATTACATTGAATCTGTAGATTGCTTTGGGTAGTATAGTCATTTTCAGAATATTGATTTTTCCAATCCCAGAACATGGTATGTCTCTCCATCTGTTTGTGTCATCTTCCATTTCTTTCATCAGCACATTATAGTTTTCAGAGTACAGGTCTTTTGCCTCCTTAGATTTTTCTTGTTCCCTGAAATAAGCTTGTATCACTATAAACTTCCCTCTTAGAATTGCTTTTAATGCATCCCAAAGGTTTTGGATTGTCGTTTTTTCGTTGGTAGGTGTGTTATTCTTTTTGATGCAATGGTAAGAGGGATTGTTTCTTTAATTTCTCTTTCTGATCTTTCATTGTTAGTGTATAGGAATGCAAGATATTTTTGTGTGTTAATTTTGTATCCTGCAACTTTACTGAATTCATTGATGAACTCTAGTAGTTTTCTGGTAGCATCTTTAGGATTTCCTGTGTATAATCTCATGTCATCTGCAAACAGTGACAGTTCTACTTCTCCAATTTGGATCCCTTTTATATCTTTCTCTTCTCTGATTGCTGTAACTAAGACTTCCAAAATTACATTGAATAAAAATGGTGAGAGTGTACATCCTTGTCTTGTTCCTGATCTTAGAGGAAATGCTTTCAGCTTTTCACCATTGAGAATGATGTTAGCTGTAGGGTTGTCATGTGTAGCCTTTATTATGTTGAGGTAGGTTCCCTCTGTGCCCACTTTCTTGATAGTTTTTATCATAAATCAGTGTTCAATTTTGTCAAAAGCTTTTTGTGCATCTATTGAGATGATCATAGGGTTTTTTTATTTTTATTCTTCAGTTTCTTAATGTTGTTTATCACACTGATTGACTTGCGGATATTTAAGAATCCTTGCATCCCTGGGATAAATCCCACTTGATCATGGTGTATGATTCTTTTAATGTATTGTTGGATTCAGTTTGCTAGTATTTGATTGAGGATTTTTGTGTCTATGTTCATCAGTGATATTGGCCTGTGAATTTTTTTTTGTGTGTGTGGTATCTTTGTCTGGTTTTGGCCTCATGGAATGAATTTAGGAATGTTCCTTCCTCTGCAATTTCTTGGAAGAGTTTCAGAAGGAGAGGTGTTAACTCTTCTCTAAATGTTTGGTAGAATTCGCCTGTGAAGCCACCTGGTCCTGGACGTTTGTTTGGTGGGGGTTTTTTAATCACAGCTTCAATTTCAGTATTTGTGATTGGTCTGTTCATATTTTCTATTTCTTCCTGGTTCAGTCTTGGGAGATTGGACCTTTCTTAGAATTTGTCCATTTTATTGGCATATAGTTGCTTTTAGTAGTCTCATATGATTTCATGTATTTCTGTGTTGTCCATTGTAACTTCTTTTTTTATTTCTAATTTTATTGATTTGAATTCTCTCCCTTTTTTTCTTGATGAGTCTGGCAAAAGATTTATCAGATCTGTTTATCTTTTCACAGAGCCATCTTTTAGTTTTGATCTTTGCTGTTGTTTTCTTCATCTCTGTTTCATTTATTTCAGCTCTGATCCTTATGGTTTCTTTCCTTCAAGTAACTTGGGGGTTTTTTTGCTCGTCTTTCTCTAGTTGTTTTAGGTATAAGTTTAGGGTGTATATTTGAGATTTTTCTTGTTTCCTGAGATAAGCTTGTATCACTATAAACTTCCCTCTTAGAACTGCTTTTGCTGTGTCCCACAGGTTTTGGATCATTGTGTTTTCATTGTAATTTGTCTCTAGGTATTTTTTGATTTCCTCTTAGAATTCTTCAGTGGTCCATTGGCAGTTTAGTCTCCACATGTTTGTGTTTTTTACAGTTTTCTTCTTGTATGTGATTTCTAATCTCAAAACGTTGTGGTTGGAAAAGTTGCTTGATATAATTTCAGTTTTCTTAAATTTACTAAGGCTTGATTTGTGGCCCAAGATGTGCTCTATCCAGGAGAATGTTCCATGTGCACTTGAGAAGAACATGTATTCTGCTGCTTTCCGATGGAAAGTTCTGTAAATATCAATTAAGTCTATGTGGTCTAATGTGTTATTTAAGGTCTGTTTCCTTATTGATTTTCTGTCTGGATGATCTGTCTGTTGATGAAAGTGGGTTGTTAAAGTCCCCCACTATTATTGTGCTACTGTCAATTTCTCCTTTTATGGCTGTTAACATTTGCCTCATATGTTGAGTTCCTCTCTGTTGGGTGCATATGTATTTACAGTTGTTATATTTTCTTATACTGATCCCTTGATCCTTATGTAGTAGCCTTCTTTGTCTCTTATAACAGTCTATAAAGTCTGTTTTGTCTGATTTGAGTATTGTTGCTCCAGCTTTCTTTTGATTTCCATTTGCATGGAATACCTTTTTCCATCCCCTCACTTTCAGTCTGTATAAGTCCCTGGATCTGAAATGTGTCTCTTGTAGACTGCGTGTATATGGGTCTTGTTTTTGTATCCATTCAGCCAGTCTCCGTCTTTTGGTTGGGCCATTTAATCCATTTACATTTAAGGTAATTATCGATATGTATGTTCTTATTGCCATTTTGTTAGTTGTTTTGGGTTTGTTTTTGTAGGTTTTTTTTTCTTCCCTTCCTCTTTTGTTCTCTTGTGATTTGAAGACTATCTTTTCTGTTGTGTTTGGATTGCTTTTTCTTTTTTTGTGTGTGTATCTATTGCAGATTTTCGGTTTGCAGTTCCCATGAGGTTTTGATGTAGCAGGCCATATATATATGAGATTGTTTTAAGTTGCTGGTCTCTTAATTTCCAAACCATTTCCAATATCCTCCATTTGTACTCTGCTTTGCTCACAATTTCTGGTTTTCCTATCATATTTGTGTGTAGATGATTTCCAACCTTAACTGTATGTTTGCCTTTACCAGTGAGCTTTCTCATTCATAATTTTCTAGTTTCTAGTTGTGACCTTTTCTGCCTAGAGAAGTTTCTTTACCATTTATTTTAAAGCTAGTTTGGTGGTGCTGAATTCTCTTAGCTTTTGCTTGTCTGTAAAGATTTTGATTTCCCTATCGAATCTGAACGAGAGCCTTACTGGATACATTATTCTTTGTTCTAGGTTTTTCCCTTTCATCTCTAAATATATCGTGCCACTTCCTTCTTGCCTGAATAGTTACTGCTGAAAACTCAGCTGTTAACCTTATGGGGATTCCCTTGTATTTTATTTGATGCTTTCCTCCTTCACAGCTCCCTCCCTGGGGCTCAGGTCCCATTGGATTCCTTTCTCTCTCTTTTTTCCTTTATTCTTTTGTCTTAACTCGGTTATGTGGAAGTTTTCTTGACCATTCTGCCAGCATTCACTAGATGTTCTGTGTGAATCATTCCACTTGTCTTTGTGTTTTTGATGTATTTGTGGGAGGAGGTAAACCTCTAATAGTTTTGTGTGGAGTCTTTAGGGTTTCCTATATGGAGTATCATGTCATCTGCGTATAAATACAATTTTGCCTCTTCCCTTCTGGTTTGGATACTTTTTATTTCTTGTCTCATTGCTGTGGCTAGGACTGCCAATACTATGTTGAATAGAAATGGTGAGAGTGGGCATCCTTATCTTGTTCCAGAATTTAGTGGGATGGCTTTCAGCTTTTCACCATTGAGTATTATGTTGCCTGTGGGTTTGTCTTAAATGGCTTTTATTACAGAGATATTTTCCCTCTATACCCACTTTGTTGAGAGTTTTTATCATGAATGGATGTTGAATGTTGTGGAATGCTTTTTCTGCATCTGTTGAGATGACCATGTGGTTTTTGTCTTTCCTTTTGTTAATGTGGTGTGTCACGTTGATTGATTTGCATATGTTGAACCATTCTTGCAACCCTGGAATTAATTCAACTTGGTCTTTGTTTTTGATCTTTGTATGTATTGTTGGATTCGGTTTTCTAGTATTTTGTTGACGATTTTTGCATCTGTGTTCTTCAAAGATGTTGGCCTGTAATTTTCTTTTTTTGTAGTGTCTTTGTCTGGTTTTGGTATTACGGCGATGGTCACTTCATAGAATGAATTTGGGAGTGTTCCCTTCTCAGTTTTTTGGAATAGTTTGAGGAGGATAGGTATAAGTTCTTCTTTCTATGTTTGGTAGAATCCCCCAGTGAAGCTGTCCAGTCCTGGGTTATTGTTTGCAGTTTTTTTAATTACAGATTCTGTTTCACATCTAGAGGTTGGTCTGTTCAAGTTACCTATTTCTTCTTGACTCAGTTTTGGCAGGCTGTATGTTTCTAAAATTTGTCCATTTCTTCTAGGTTGTTCAGTTTGTTGGCATATAACTGTTCATAGGATTCTCTTAGGATTTTTTTTTTCTTATTTCTGGTGGTATCAGTTGTTATTTCTTCTCTTTCATTTCTTAATTTGTTTATTCGGGTTCTCTCTCTTTTTTTCTTGATGAACCTGCCTAGAGGTTTGTCAATTTTGTTTTTTTCAAAAATGCAGCTCTTGCCTTTATTGATCTTTTCTCTTGTTTTTTTGGATCTCTCTTCTATTTCCTCTCTGATCTTTATTATTTCTTTCCTTCTGCTGACTTTACTGACTTTGGATTTTGTGCATTCTTCTTTTTCTAAAATTCTTTCAGTTGGTAGGTTAGGTTGTTTATTTGAGATTTTTCTTGTTTCTTGAAGAAGTCCCGTATCGCTATGAACTTCCCTCATAGAACTGCTTTTGCTGCATCCTATGGATTTTGTAAGGTTGTGTTTTTATTTTCGTCTGTCTCAGGGTATTTTCTGATTTCCTCTTTGATTTCATTGTTGACCCATTGGTTTTTTAGTACCATATTGTTTAGTCTCCATGTGTTCATTCTTTTCCCAATTTTCTTTCTGTGGTTAATTTCTAGTTTCATGTAGTCAGAAAAGATGCTTGAGGTAAATTCTATCCTCTTAAATTTGTTGAGGCTTGTTTTGTGTCCTAGTATGTGTTTTATCCTAGAGAATGTTCCATGTGCACTTGAGAAGAATGTTTATTTTTTTTTTTTTGGATGTAGTGTCCTGTAGACATCAATTAAGTCCAACTGGTCTATTGCGTCATTTAGGACCTCTGTTGCTTTATTGATTTTCTGTCTGTAGTATTTGTCTGTTTATATCAGTGGGGTGTTAAAGTCTCCTACCGTTATTGTATTTTTGTCAGTTTCTCACTTTATGTCTGTTATGTATTTGTTTTATATATTTAAGTGCTCTTATATTGGGTGCATATATGTTACAGTGTAATATCAGGTTTTTTGTATTGATCCCTTTCATCATTATAAAGTGTCCATCTTTGTCTTTCTTTGTAGACTTTTTTAAAAAGTCTGTTTTGTCCGATATGAGTATTGCTACCCCTGCTTTCTGGTTTCCATTTGCATGAAATATCTTTTTCCATCCCCTCACTTTCAACCTGTGTGTGTATTTCACCCTAAAGTGAGTCTCTTGTCCACAGCATATTATAGGTGGTTTTTTTTTTTTTAATCCAGTCTGTCACTCTGTGTCTTCTGATCAGAGCATTTAGTCCATTGACACATAAAGTAATTATTGATAGGTATGTACTTGTTGCCATTTAAAACCTTGTTTTCCAGTTGTTTTTGTAGCTCTTTTTGGCTCATTTCTTCTTTTTTTTTTCCTTTTGTGATTTGATGGTTTTCTTTTTTAGTTTGCTTGAGTTTCTTTCTTTTTAGTTTTTTTGAATCTATTGTATGTTTTTGATTTGTGGCTACCCTGGTTTACAAGTATGTTGCTTTAAATTGATAGTCATGCAAGTTCAAACACATTCTAAAAGATTTACATTTTTATACTCCCCTCCCCCACTTTTTGTGATTTTGATATCCTGTTTTGCATCTTCATGCTTACCCTTTTACTGTTTGTTCTAGTTATAATCACTTTTACAATTTTTTATTGTTTTTTAAATCTGTGTGCTTGCTTATTTAATTTTCAATCCTTTCATATATTTGCCTATCCTATTGTGTTTTTCTTTTTCTATAGGTTCTTGCTTCTTTTCTATTTAGAGAAGACCTTTCAGTATTTCTTTTAGGATAGCTTTAGTATTGCTGAATTCTTTTAGTTTTTGCTTGTCTGAGAAATTCTTTCTCTCCTAAATGATAATCTTGCTGGGTAGAGTATCCTAGGTTGCAGGTTTTTCCCTTTCAGGTCTTTGAATATATCATGTCACTCCCTTCTGGCCTGCAGAGTTTCTGCAGAGAAATCAGCTGATAGCCTTATGGGATTCCCTTGTAACTGACTCTTTGTTTTTCTCCTGCTGCCTTTAGAATCCTCACTTTAACTTTTGCCATTTTAATTATGATATGTCTTTGCGTGTGTTCATGTTGTTTGGGACCCTCTGTGTTTCCTGTACCTGGATATATGTTTCCTTCTTAAGGTTTGGAAAGTTTTCAGCCATAATTTCTTCAAATACATTTTTGATACCCTTTTTTCCCTCTTCTCCTTCTGTGCATAGGTTGGCACACTTTACATATCCCATAGATCTCGTATGTTGCTTTCATTTTTTTTCATTTGTCTTTCTGTCTGCTGTTCTGATTGGGTGATTGCCATTATTCTGTCTTCTAGATTACTTATTCCTTCTGTGTCATTTAGTCTGCTATTCATTGCTTCTAGATTGGTTTTTATCTCAGTAATTGAATTGTCTGTTTGGTTCATTTTTAGTTTATAGTTCCTTGTTACAGTGATCTGAATTTTATTAATAGTCTTTTTTATTTTATTAATAAATAAACTTTTATTATTTATTTTATTAATGATCTTAGTAAATTTCATTTTATTAATAATCTGAATTTTATTAATAATCTTTTTTTTAACTTTATTTTTGGCTGTGTTGGGTCTTTGTTGCTGCGTGTGGGCTTTATTTGTGGTGAGCGGGGCCTACTCTTCGTTGCAGCATGTGGGCTTCTCATTGTGGTGGCTTCTCTTTTGCAGAGCATGGGCTCTAGGCACATGGGCTTCAGCAGTTGTATCACGCAGGCTCAGTAGTTGTGGCACATGGGCTTAGTTGCTCCACAGCATGTGGGATCTTCCCAGACCAGGGATCAAACCCCCGTTTCCCTTGCATTAGCAGGCAGATTCTTAACCACTGTGCCATCAGGGAAGTCCCAATAATCTTTCTTAAATCAGCATTTTTATTATCTCATTTTTGGACTCAGGGTCTAATAGACTGGTGAGGTCTGTTTCATTATTTGTTCTTTCAGGAGATTTCTCTTGTTCTTTTTATTTGGAGTAGTTCCTCTGTTTTTTAACTTTCTCTGTCTCCGTGAATTTAGGAGAAACCATTATCTACTTTGATCTTGAAGGGGTGTTTCCCTGTGTAGACTGTGTGAGTGTTATTTTTGGTGCAAGGGCTTGTTTTGGTATAGATGCCAGCCACTTCTTTCTTCAGAGTGTGCTGGCTGTTATCCCATTGATAGGGGTTGTAATAGGTGGTGTGGTGTGCAGAACCTGTGCTAGATGAGGGGCAGGGCTTCCTCTTTGCTCCATGGCTGTCACCACCCTGTTGGGGGCAGAGTCTGCTCCCCAGTTGTTGAAGAAGCCCTAATGGTTGGGTGCAGTTAGGTTCAGTTGCCCTCGAGTGTGTGCTCTGCCCCAAAGGAGGTGACCGCAGAAGCATATAAGGCCTGTGTAGTCACAGTGAACCTATGCACCTGTAGTTGCCCACGGTTTCGCCCAGAAGCAGCCCATGGTCTCGTCCCTTTCTCTGTTGTGTTCATCTCAGACCTAGTGCTAGGCTGTGGTGCGGAGTAGGCTGGGGCTGGAGGCTGTGACTGCAGGAATTGAGGTTGCTGTGCTGCACCTGGGACCTGGGCAGCCTCTGTGGTAGACCTCTACCAGGACCTGCCAGCCCCACATCCAGCTCCACCCTGCAGTGCGAAGTGGGTGGAGCTGGAGCCAGAGCACTCCCACAGGAAACATACCACTGCGTACTCCTGCCCAGGGCCTGTCTGCTCAAGACGCAGCATCCAGCCACTCTTTTTTATGGCGCCACCTGTGCATGCGCTGACCAAGTCTGCTGCAGCCGACCCGCCCCTGCTGTCCACACACCTACCACAGGCTCCGAGGTTCTCCCCGGACCACACCTCAGCCCCTTCAGGTCGTCTCTGTGCAGCTATATCGAGTCCTCTCCCAGGGACTTGCAGATTTGGCGGTTAGCCACTGCACGTAATTGTGGCACCGCCCGATGCAGCACTGACAGTGTCTGCTCAGTTTGATCCACCACCCGCATGTGTGCACTGACAGTGGTCTCTGCAGTTTGGCCCTGATCCACCTCAGGCGGCCCAGTCTGTATGCGCAGCTAGATTGCATCTCTGCCCTTATCTCACACCAGGCTGAGGTGTGGAGTAAGCGGGACCCAGGCGTTCACCCCTTCGGATTGGGAAGTGTGGCAAGGCGGCACCCGCCAGTGCTGGTCTCTTTTTGCCCTGATTGTTAGCAAGCCAGCACGCACACACTCCTCACAAGCAGAGTCTAGGCTTCTCCAGCCCCTCTATCTGACTCAGCAGATTTCCCAGCAGGCAATGGGGCTCCCCGGGCCAAGCGTCTGCCTGTATGGACCGTCTCTCCTTTACAGATGGGAATGGTAAAATATTTGGTTTGAGAGCTAGATTGGGAACAGGATTAAAGAGCCTCATACACCCAAATAAGAACTATAGGCAACTAGAAGTAACAGAAGTTTTTAAGAGAAGTACCATGCTTAGAGGTCAGATGCTTTCATGCTCAGGAGTATAAGTGACGAGAGTAATTACTTTGATACTTTCTGAGACTTCAGTAGATATTGGTGGATAGAGTCATACATTCTTCTCCTCATATATGTTTTTAAATTTTAAACTAATATTCATAATTATAGCTGAAAGCAGTATCAATCATTTCTCAGAAATGCTATCTGAAAGCACTCTCATGGTATTAAGTAACGTTAAAGTTTTAGTTAAGGCAGGATCTCTGACTCAAACTAAGCTTTATCTTCAACAGATTTTTATTGGGTACCTAAAGTAGTATTGTGCCCAGCCTTCAGTAAGTTTTATATTTGGAGTACATATATATATATATATATATATATATATATATATATATATATATATGTATGTATGTATATTTGATGGTAATGAGTGGAGAGTAAGTAGGAAGCAAGACTGAATGGTAAAAATAGGGCCTAGTTATGAGGGGGCCTGAGCCAGGAAGAGGAGTTTAGATTTGACATAGAAACAATTCAGATTTTGTTTACTGAAAGATTTTGATTGAGGTGACAGTGACGAAGATGATATATGGACAGCTATACTCTGTTTGTTTATCACTATACTATGTTATTTACCCTTTTACCATAGGGTAAATTGCTAGATCTAGAAATTGGAGATAGGGTGAAAGGCACGCAGAGGGGCTATTTACCCAAAATTATGCAGATAACGTAGTAGTAAAACCAATCTAATTTTAGAGTCTGTAATCTTAAAAAAAATTAGCCAAAACCTAAATAAACTCACTTCATGTGAGAGTGATAAGCCCTGATTCTCTCCATATTCAATTCCAAGCATCAAGTAAGGATTTCAAAGACATACAGCTATTTCCCTACATGCCTTGAAATTATGAGGGACACCAGATGGTCCTTAACTTACCCTACTCTAACCTACAAAAGCACAGTTCCCGTAGTCATTATTTTACTATTTTATCATTCAGGTCTTAACTACCCTTAGGCCAAAGGAGGTTGTATTAATATATAATATTTAGTACCCAAGGTCTGAGAAAACTTACTTAGGATTTTGTTCAATTAAATTGGGTTAGACTGAAAGTGGATATTATAACTCTGCAGTATGGCAGAGAGATGATATGCCCAAACATTATTGGCAGATACCATATATATATGGTATACAAGTATACAAGTAACATAAATTGGTTAATTTCCTTTGCTAAGTTTGAAAAATAATCTATACCTTCATATATAAAAGTTACTTCTAAAGAGATATTATAAAAGTTTTACTATCTTTTAAGTGTATCCCTTTAACTGTCTTTTCCTTGCATTTAAAGAAGCAACAGTATCACCAAAATTTAATTTTTTCTACGCTTAGGTGACATAAGAAGTTGTACAAACAAAATTGGATCAGGAGACCTGGGTTCTAAGATTTGGCCCTGCCATTAGCTAGCTATACAACTCTGGGCAAATCTATGAGGCTCTGGGAACCTAAGTTGCCCCATTTATGAAATTAAGGAGTTAGATTCGATGATCACAAATGAAATATCCCAATACTATAATTCTCCCTATACACTTATGCACATGTAAGATAAGATACCAGATATAACCTGGTTTAAACCACTTTGGTATTTTGGAAAGAAAAGAGTAAACTTTTAAGATTTTAAAATAGCACACTGTGTCGTAAGTGACTTTATCAAATAAAATTTCATTAAGGACTTTGACAGAGACTGAAAGACAGCCAGAGTAATATGATTGCTCCATTCTGAGCAGTTTTTCAGGGCTGATGGATCAACCAACTAAGAATCTATTTATGTAATTACTCATTTATTAAAACATGGAAATTCACAGAGAACAAACCTAGGTCTAACTAATAATATTAAAAATTGGCTTGCAGTCTGAAAAAAAGAAAAGAAGGAGCTTCCCTGGCAGTTATGGCTAACCTGTCTTACTCCAAACCTAGACAGCGTGATGTTTTGGGGATGGTTTTTTTTTTTCCCCTTATAAAACCTTCCAAGACAAATGATTTAACAGCTTTAGTTTGCAGAAATCAAACTTCCAGAGCAATCTGTATTGCAGCAATTGAAAAGGAAAGAATTGAATTGAGCTTTATTTTTAAAACAGGGCAATAGTCAAAACTATGTATACTGAATTTGCCTAAACTCCACTGTAAATGACTAAAAACTTTTATGATTCTCAGTTAATCATGATTGCATTCAGTGCCTCTCTAGTTTTGCTTATCTTAGTTTCAAAGAAATAATTGCTAGTGTTTTCTGGAATGTTTGTTAGTATTTTCCAAGGTAGTCAGGAAACAAAGGGAGACCCAAGACTTAATGACTAAACAAAAACTCCAAGAGACCTATCCACAGTGGCATTGTTTTAGCCATTCTTCATCCTGTAACATGGGCTTATAAAGATGTGAGTGGAGAGTTTTCAATCCTCCACCTCAAGTTTCCTTTGGGGGGCAGTTGCCTTTAGGGTCAATTGAAGGTCATACCCTTAAGCTGGGGGGACTTTTGAGTAATTAACCCTAGATAGGTTCCTAAATGGTTTATTTGATGTCTCTTGGAACCAACAGCCATATCTCAAGAGGATTAAAAACCCAAGTAAAGTGTAGCACCAGCTCTGCTATGGCTTCTAGCCTACTAAAAATTCATAACCAAACATTTGCTAACACTCTACCATTCTCCAGGTCACTTGTTCTTCTATTATAGTACACATTCGTGATCCTAACTGATGAGGTTTTCAGGCTAAACAAAATTATTTTAATTCCATCGTTTTGCTATTTAATAGAAATAAAATCAGATAAATAATGATAATTGTGATGACAAAATACTTCTGCAAAAATTTTCTTATTTAATAATGGTATGCGTTATTATCTCCATTTTTCAAAAAAACTTCAGAGAGGTTGCAGTAACTTTTTCCAACATTACACAACTGGTAATTGGCAGAGTCAGAATTTAAGCCTAGAGAGGAATCTTTTCACTAAACTAAAGCAGATGAAAACATAAATGGAATTAAAACTTGGATTTTTTTTGAGGGAGTCAGTAGTTTTATGGCAATGCCTATCATACTTTGCATAGGATACAAAAGACTTCACTTGAATGGGGTTTGTTTTTTAGGGAGGTAGTTTTTCGCTTTTTTTAATACATAGTACAGATGCCACTGTCTATTGTTTAGGTTGACAGTTCCATTCAGTTCAGTTGCCAACGATGATACTTAAACAGTACATATTTGGCCTAAAGAAAAAAAAAGAGCTTAGAACAAAACTGTGTGAAGAAAAATTATTATGGAGAAAAGGGACATGATTAAGTGAAGGATATAAAGAGTAATTTTAGAAGTTATGGCAGCTTCTAATAAAGTTTGTGTATGCAGTTTCTCACCAGGTGCTGAAGGTTAGTTTCCTTCCTGGCTGGAAGCTCCCCAGAAAGGATTTATGGCAGCTTTGTCCTCAGAAAGCTTTACCTTTAATCAGATAAAGGGAATCTCAGGAAAGGCTTCTTTCTGCATCTTGCTGTATCTCATATGTCTTCAGTTTAAGGTAATCTTTATACCATTCTGGTAGGTTGTGCATCCCTTCATTTGGGACTGCACATAGCTAATCAAATCTCTAATAAGAAATGCTGTTCAGCTGCTGATGTCTCTGAACTCAGAGGGCCTGGGACCCAGCATCAGCTGGCCGGTGTCTCTGGGGAGGGGACACAATGAAGCTCATGTTGGAAATGCTAGGAAACTGCAAAGTGGATTTGGCTGTTGCTATGGGAAGGAACTGCTGCTGCCAGAATGAAGCAGCATGCCGAGGCAATACATGAACCACAAGCACATGGGAAGCCCACAGGAAGCAGACAGGAGGAGCTGCTCCCTTCCTCCTCCAGCCTCGCAGTCTGTTGGTGGAGCCTAAGGGAGTCAGTTGGCAAGACCAAAACTGCTTAGCAGAGTCCCAGCTCCAGCATCACTAGGCAGAGCACAGAGGCTGAATTTGAAGCTGAGGGACAATCATAGTGTCAACTTCTTAGAAACCACACATTCTCACACCCCTGCCCCACCCCCAGGCCTGATGAATCAAACTCTGGGGATGCCGCTCAACAGTTTGTGTGTTAACAAGCCCTCCAGGTGTTTTAGGTGCACGGTCAAGTTTGAGAACCTCCAAACTAGAACACTGGGCATCCAGATTCTTCATTTGCTGATTTTCAGTCTTGCCAGTGATTGGTTCTTTAAGAGTGAGAAAGTACTGCTGCTCAGAACCTAATCATGATCCCCACTGTGCTTCTAGGCAGTTGGGATTGGCAGAAGCTAGAAACAAATTCAAATTATATAAGACTTTGGTTTCTTTGTGAATTAAATAGAAGTGATACTCTTACTTAGGGTTTTGATTTAAGTTATGAACAGAGATCTATCTAACAGAGCAATAAAATATAAAAACTGAGTATTAATGTATAGCTCAATGTAATAAAAAGTATAAAGTGAGACTAAATCATATTTAATTTCTGTAATTATTTTGGTGTTAGGTGGAATTTAAGCATAAATGATAGCTATTAGCTGTAAATAACTAATTAGCGTTATTTTCAGACATCTGAGCCATTTTTTCTCCTTTCTTTGCATGAGCAAATGCACACTCAGACTCAAAGCTGAAATACTTAAAACATGTCCTTTCTCCTTTCCTACCCATATAGTCCCTTCCTTTGTCCCTGCCCCATGATTCTGAGGAACAAAAGACCTAACAGTGGCTTGACCTTGTAAACCAGGTGCTAAAGAGCTGAGTTAATGGTAGGGACCTATTCATTCATTTGCCAAACATTACTGAGTTCCTGTACATAACTATGTTGTAGGCTCTGTTTTAAGCTCTAAGTAAACATTAGTGAACAAAACAAAGTTTCTACATCTGGAGCTTATATTCAAATAGGTAAGATACAAATAATAAGTGAATGAATAAATAATATATAAAGTGATGGTGAATGTTATTAAGAAAAATACAGTAGTATAAGGAGAAAGAGAATGACTAGCCTTGCTATATTGTGCATTAATTTTCTGTATGGCCTAAACCTAGCACTCAGTAAATTTTTATTGAATGAATGAACAAACTTATTAAGACATCTCTGGTAGCATCTGTCGCATAACAGTGATAATATTGTAGTTAATTAGATTTATCTAAACACAGTGGCTCTGAATTCTGAAGAGTGAGAGTAGTAGCATTAAAGACCAGAACAGTGAAAAGAAAAGATAATGAGATCAGGCATCTGACCAAGTTTGAGTTAGGGAAGAATGATAAAGTCAAATAATATAAGAACCAAAAGGAAGAGGCTAGCAAGTCTGTACCCTTGTTCTAGGTTCTTGAGATTAGACAATTTCTATTTGAAAGAAATTAATAGTCTTTGGGGGGTTCTGTTTACACAAATTCCTAGTTAGGATTTCAGCAGCCACACCCAGGGAAGATCCTGAAGCGAATCATCTGCTTAGGAAAACAGAAGATGTCTGTGGGGTTGGAAAAATAGTGAGAAAAAGGATCAGAAAATGAGTCATTCCTATTTACCCATTCTAGAAACGCTAAAATAAACTTGAGTTTATCTTCAGGATAGGTTTTATAAGAAACAGTGGTATTAAACTTGAAATTGCCTTAACAGAAAATATCTTACACTCTGTTAAGTATGAAGAATGCATTAAAAAAATAATACCCTTTGCTGATATCCAAAATGCTTACTATTGGGGCTAGCAGTTCCTAACACCGAGGAAGGAAAGAGGTTCCAGTGATTGATGGGACCACTGTACATCATTTACACACTTCTGTTTTACATTCACACCTACAAACACACGTGCACGCACACACCCACACACAAACATCAGATTTATAATTGGCAAACGTATAGGAAAAATTTATCATCACATTCACCATTCTACAATATGCTGGAATTACTCTGACTATGCTTTAAAATCACACATTTTGGGGCTTCCCTGGTGGCGCAGTGGTTGAGAGTCTGCCTGCCGATGCAGGGGACACGGGTTCGTGCCCTGGTCCGGGAAGATCCCACATGCCGCGGAGCGGCTGGGCCCGTAAGCCATGGCCGCTGAGCCTGCGCGTCCGGAGCCTGTGCTCCGCAACGGGAGAGGCCACAACAGTGAGAGGCCCGCGTACCGCAAAAAAAAATCACACATTTTTATAACTTAAAAGGATAACTGCCTTTCGTAGTATGTAAAAATCAGATCAGATATGCTTCAGGAACTAGATGACCTGACTCACTCAAAGCAGGGAGGGGTCATATATGTGAATGTTGGGTAGGACCCAACAAGCAAAGAGGCAAGAGAATGTCTGAGTAGAGTATTTCTTTTAGAAGAGAGTGGAAAGTACCTTTTTTAAGATTAGGGAGAAAAGGATCTTGGAATTTTACACTTGAAGCATAGAGATGTTTTGTCTTTTATTGGAAGGGAGAACAAAGATGAAAACAGAAACTATGGGTTACTGTTCATATTCAAAACCCAACCTTACCCCTTCCTCAGTAATTTTTCCCCTATGAAACAATATACTGGAAGTGTTAGAGTAACAGTAAATTACTAGTAGAGTAATAGCAAATCACTAGTGGCGTAACAGTAAATCACTAGCAGAGTAGTAGTAAATCACTAGCAGAGTAATAAATCTCATGCCAATCAAACAATTCTTGATAGGGAACTCACAGGCGAGAGGTAGATACAAAGACGTTTGATACCAAACTAGGTTTTAGTTCAAATTCACAAACCCTGGAGGAACATAAGACTAAGATACAGATTCTGGTTGGGTTTATGTAGAATGTTCCAATGAGATCTGAAGAGCAAAAGATACATGAAAAAGCAGCAAATAGTGGTAAAGAATTAGTATGAAAATAGCAAACCAACTTTTTAAATTTCTTCAAAGATGATTAGAATCAGATTGCCTGGATTTTAACTGTGAGTTTTGCTACACACTGTGTCACTCCAGGTAAATTATTTAACCTATTTGTCCTCAGTTTCATCACTTCTAAAATGGGAACAATAAGCAGTAAGGATTCACTATATAGCACAGGGAACTGTATTCGATATCTTATAATGACCTATAATGGAGAATAATCTGAAAAACTTATATGTATAACTGAATCACTTTGCTGTACACTTGTACACTTTGCTGTACAATTGTACACTTTGCTGTAACACAATATTGTAAATCAACTATACTTCAATAAAAAAAGAAATGAAAAAAATAAAAATGGGAACAGCAATAGTTTCTTGTGGGGTTACTATAAAGTTTAAATGTCTATAATTATTAAAGCATTTAGCATAGTATCTGGAACATAGTGGACATTCAATATACATTACCTAGTAATATTTATTATTACTTATTTTATTGCTAAACCCAGCTAGTGGGAGTATTCTTTAACGTTAAAAAAAAAAGTGAGAAGACCTACTTGTCCCTCCACTGATCTATCATATCTACAGTATTAACCAGGTTTTTCAAACTTAGGCCTCTCAACCTACCACTTAGAACTAACTGTAAGCTCAAGCTTTTGGGGAGGAGGAAGCTGTTTTAAAATAAGCTCTTTAAACCTAATTGATGCCAGAAAATATCACAAACTAATCACCAGCATAAAAATAATCTTTCCATACCTAAGGTTTATTAAATAATCAAAATCAAATGTGTGTGAGCTGTTTTCAATCCTTACAGCTAGCATTTTCCCCTTCTAATAAGTTCATATCTCCAAATTTAATCAACAGTTTCCAATTATTTATAATCAGGTCTAGGTAAAGATTTTTAAAAGTTGATTTTGTTTTGGAGGATTTGCCCTATTATATAACATCTTTTGTTAGAAACAATTTATGGTGGTGAAGTTTAACATACTAGCAGACAAAAGACTGCATAGTTTTTGTGGAAACATTGCTTCTGGAACAATTTCAAAATGGAACCCCAAAGACAGTACATTTAATGTTGAGATATTCTTAGAGATATATTTCTACATTTAAAAAGTAAAACATAATATGCTTTATAAATTAATCTCAAGTCTGAGCCAGACACAGAAGGGTGGTAAGCCTCAATTCTGTACCCACATAATCAAGTCTGTGGAAACTCTGGGAACCATGCCACTGGGCTCCAACCTAGCATAGTTGGGAAATGACACATTCTTTAAGAAGCTCTTGCGCAGGAAATGAGTGGGTCACAAAGCACACCAGTAAAGGTCCATAAACTTGTTTTATGAATGAAGAGTATAAGGTATACTGGCTCCAAGCTGCAGTACCTTTATGAGCATGTCATAATTTCTCATTCTTCAGCTTTTATCATGGTGATGGATTGATACAACAGAATCCTAACAGGAAAAAATAATCGTGTCAGCCATAAGAATATTGTCCCATGTCACTTCAGAATTATTTAAAATAAATTTTCCACATTTATCCCCATTCCTAGTCAGATCATCCCACCTGCCCCTCCCCATCAAAAAAAGAAATGTTATACAAAAAGCCACAAACTTAAACTAATCAATTTTATTCACACTTCCCATGAAAAGCAGTTACATTTGTACATAAAATCATTAACACAGAGAATAAGAGAAATCTTAAGATGAACATATCTGATTAGACACAATACAGAAAGTAAATGTGAAAATTAAAAGTAGCATACTTTAGTGATTAAATTTATACTGTATTTTCTACTTATTTATAGCAGCATCAGTAAGATTCCTCTATTTTTTAGTAAACTAGCAGCAAAATTTTTTTAACTACACAAATTCAGTAGATGTTTCCCCCCCACTGTTTCACTCATACAGAATTTATCACATTAACCAAACAAAACCACTTCTAGTTCCTGAAGAAAAAGGTGGGAAAAGGTTTCACAAGTCACCAGTTATCCCTAAAAAGAAGGGAGGCGTGAGGAAGGAAGCTGAAAAAAATTTGCGTGTAATTACCAAAAAATAAATTCTCAACCACCTTGACCAATTATGAGTAAATTTTGTGGCATCTGTGTGTGTTTGTGTATGTTAGTGAATAAAGGGTATGTTAACTTTATTTTCTGATTTTATACTGCAGTTGAAAAATATGTGGAAGTTTCCAGGAGGCCTGTCAGAGCCTGGAGAAGATATTGGTGTGTATATTACATATCTTTAATTGACTTGAAAATGTTGAGGAAATTCATATGTTTACTTTCTTGCTGTAGAGCTGAGAATAAGATTTTAACTTTTCTAATTGGTTTAGGCTAAGTCAGAAAATTTCAGTGAAGTTACTTCAGGGATGATATAAAATTAGCAGCAAAACTTCTAATATTACAACTTATTTCATTGTTATAAATAATACCATTAGGAGCATAACACCTGTTTTTCTGCTTAGGACTGCTTCTAGATTAATTTGCTTGAAAATGAGAAGCTTTGGATGTACATCAGTCAAGTTTAGCATTAAGGGTTATTTTGAATATAACTAAAATTGTTGGAATTAAACTATGATAAAACAAATTCTTGAGCATTCTATCACACAAAGATGAAGAGTAACTTTTAAATGAATTGTGAAATAAGAATTATTTATAAAGTCAATTATAGAACAGTGGTGACATAATTCTTCTGTTTATGAAAATTTTATCTACTGTTTATTTTGGATAGTCAGAAAGCCAAAACATAGTAAAATGTCTCATGTGAGAAAGTCTGAAATGAGAGATAACTTCCTAAAACAATTTACTGAGCTCATTATGTCAGGATTTTACAGGAAGGAAAGAATAGAAACTGAGTTTTCCTACCTATTCCTTAAACCATTGGGTCAAGTGCAGTCCCTATCATAATAAATGAACTCATTTCATATCAGTATTATTTGTCTATGACTTTTTCCTCAATATGTATGTCCCCTAGTCTCTTTAGCCATCATTTATATGAAGGCAATGTCCTAAATTATTTTTAAGTATTTTAAATATATATATATATATACTTGAAACGATTTTTTTTAATGTTCCACAAATTAAAAATGCCCTATACATAGTATAGAATCAACTCCTAATATCCTATAAGTAAATTCACTACATTGAGATATATCCATAGCAAATTTTGTTTTTTTAGGAACTTACTGACCTTTTGCTTAGAGTTTGCTAGGCCTTCTGTTGAAATAAAAAGGATTTTGTAGTGGTGCAAGTGTTGAAAGAGAAGGGCATTTATTCTAGAGCTCCTGATTATCTCACACTATCTTTATGTGATATGACATCATGTGAACTAGTTAAGTTTATGTTTTACATCCTTATCCAGTTGATACCGGGCAAACAGCAGTCTACAGGAGAAGGTTTGTGTAGCTTCCTCTTCTGAGTCTTGCCTTCTCAAATGAATTGACTTTTCTCATTTGAGTTTTTATGGATAGTCTGAGTTTCAGATATATTTAAATGGAGAAACACATTTCCAAGCCAAATGTGTATAATTGTAGGTTTGAGTGTACTCCAGAACACTTCAAGTCCATATTATTAGGAATTCACTACTTTCTTTGTGTGTTTGTGGTTGTCACAACAACCCACCTATTCAGAGATCGTATATACACCTCACTATGTGGAAGTAAGAAAAAAGCAGCAATTGGCATTCACCACACTACCTAGGAGTAGTATAAATTGAAGCTTTGCCTCAGAACTGATAAAACCGTGAAAGCAGCTAGAAATGATAACTGACAGTAGAGATCTGGAAGACTATGTATAGAGAGCATTTCTATTTTGTAACAGTAAAATAATAGATTATTCTTAATGATGAAGCCAGATCATCCAGGAATTATTTAAATTATTTTCTTTAAGCTCTGTTTTTAGGAAAGTATGTAATATACTTTAGGTATACTGCCATCACAAATGTGCAAACATTCATATTGGCTCTTAAGCAGTAAACAGTAGTTAACTGAGAAGCACATTTGTTTGGAATCATTCATTCTTTGATACTACTAGGTAAATGAAGCACTATTGTCCGTAGTGCTTTAAAAAAAAAAAAAGCAAAACATTAAGGGGGCGTATACAAAATAGAATGCAATCCTTAGGTTTTCATATAATATAATACCCTAAGAGTACAATACATGTACAAGGTTAAAAATGGAGAAGCTGCCTTCCTGAAAAAAAATCTCATTACCACTGACAGGAAGAGCATCCCTGCATAGCCAAAGGTCTTTAAAGCAGGGGGGTCTGATCAGAGTTCATCAGTGTACCAGAGTCAGAGGGAAACACCAGAAAAACCCATATTCTGCACAGTTTTTCCTTTTATTTCAATCTAATCCTATTAAATATTAGAAAATAGAAATAACAAATATAAATTCCATTTCATTATTGTCCTTTAACGAAACAAAACACTATGACGTTTTTAAACATATCTTTCAACCAGCAAAAATAAAAACAAAACCCTCTTGGTTTTTCCTATGTTCTTCAAACCTATAAAACAGTTATTTCAGTTTAGCTTACAGTACATTAAAATAATAAAGGTACACGAGAATAAAGCACTTTATCTAGATAGAAAAATCTTTAATTTCATGGTGAAATCTTTGGAGAAGAGATTTCAATCTTAAGATGGAACGGGTTCTTCTAGATACAAAAGCGCTTATTTGCCCATTCAGTTTTTAGTCTAGTCAATATCATGGATTCAAATTAAACGGATCACACTACCCAGACAGCGCCAATTTTGAATCAACTGCTGTGGTGACTGCTGAGCAGGGCAGATTTCGCTCACCAGCCCCGTCCTGTGCTTCCATAACACACCAACAGGCCAGACTCAGGAACTAAATGCCAAACTCTTGATTAGTGTTGCTAAAAGCTAAACAAGACCCCCCTGGTCATCTTTCAAAGTGTTTGTTTAAAGAATAAAAATAAACATTTAAACAATTTTTAACTCAGATCAGCAAATGACATGTAAAATTTAAGACTACTGCCACAATCTTTAACAAATTTAATAACAAACATGTATACTACTAAAAATTATCTTTCTTATTAAGGCAAGTTTTCCTTTTCTTAACATATAAATTCTTCTTTTATGTTTTCAGTTTAAAAATATAATTTCTAACCATGTTTGACCTAAGGCAAATCTCAATTATAAGGGAAGTCCACATATATTCAAGTATGGCAGACAAACATCTTATATATTAAACACTTTTCCTGTGCATATTTCCAGAGCTGTTTATCAGAAAAAACATCGAGACATTTTTTTTTCTTTCAACGACTTGCTCTTCCTTGCCTATTCCTCACTAGTAGGACTACTAAGAAGACAAATATAACTGACAATTTGGCAAACAAGAAAATGGAGGCATTAAAGGGTAGTTGAACAAAAATTTGTACCTGTGGCAATTGTGAAGCTTCCCAGCAAATAGGCAAGGAAGGCAGCTTTTTTAGGGGCTTCTCATAAAACACTTTGGGAGACAATGACAGAGCATCGTAAAATTAGAGAAATCCCATGTAGGAGGTTCATCTGGATATTTAGAAAAAGCAGCCAAAAATAAGTTATTGGCAATAAAAATCCTGTCCCAGAAATTTGCATATTATTGAAAAATCAACCTTATAAAATGTGAAAACCCTAGCTGTATTATAAAATTCTGTAAATTGCAAGTTTTTTGAAAACTTCTGACGAAATGACTGCAGCATTTTGCTGTTGGAAGAATGAATCCAAGTTCTTTGAAATGCAGGGAACAAAGAAAATGCCAAAAAATTAACCATGGTGGGATTCCACTCACAGGATAACTACAAGAGCATAACAAAATGGTTATAAAGGAGTCTGCTCTATGATTTCAGAGGCTTGACAGTCCTAGGAGAGACCAGGGGAGAGTTGAATCATTTCATAGTTCAGTACATTCTGTAGCTGTCCAGACTTTTATAAAGAAGAGTGGATCACTTTTTCTCAATTCTGATGTTTATAAATTTAGGCAGTTTTGATGGGTAATCAGGAACAGGATAATAATGAAAAAATACGTAGGAATATTAACTGCAGCTTTGCAACCTATGCTTTCACCTCTGGGGAAATAAAGCAGGAAGAATTTTTTAAAATGTGACTTTCAAAATATATATATAAGTGGGTAAGCCTGCAAGTAGCAGCCAAAGAAATAGTCAGTATTTCAAAAGCTTCTTAGATATACATTGGTAAGAAAATACTTCGGTACTTCAGGATGTCCAGTAAGGCAAAGAGTTTACATTGAAAACTTCATTTTCTTAGGGTAAAGTTGTGCTTTTTGAGCATTTAGAAAGTGCTTCTTGAAAATCTTTGATGATTAAATTCCTAAAAATGTGATCCTTACTGATTTGTACATTTTCTTCTATATAGGAGATACAGCAGTTCGAGAAGTTTTTGAAGAGACCGGTATAAAGTCAGAATTCAGGTCCCTCCTGAGTATTCGGCAACAGCACACCCATCCTGGAGCTTTTGGAAAGTCAGATATGTATATTATCTGCCGCCTAAAGCCATATTCATTCACCATAAATTTTTGCCAGCATGAATGCTTAAGGTGTGAGTGGATGGATCTCAGTGACCTAGTCAAGACTGAAAATACAACTCCGATCACCAGCAGAGTTGCTAGGCTGCTGCTGTATGGATACAGAGAAGGGTTTGACAAGATTGATCTGACCATGGAAGAACTTCCAGCAGTTTACACAGGCTTGTTCTATAAAATCTATCACAAGGAACTGCCAAACAGTTATAAAACTATGACAGGCATGGATTAAATTTATATTTACATGATTTTAAAATGTTTTAAGTAAATTGTACCTGTAGATTAATGTGTGCCGTATTATAAGAAGTAGTGGACATTTGGGTTAACTAAATATCTGACTTAAATTTTCTAATGTCTGTGATTTCCATGAAGAAAACTTGTTTGTACGTATGCACATTTTAAAAGCCTCTTTTCAAATGAAGCAAATGTATGAAAAAGATTGTAGCTGTAAGTAAGCTTCACTGGATAAAGGCAAATTCTATATAAAAAGTGGAAGTCTATGCATTTTCCAGGAATTTTTGTTGTTGTTGTTTTACTAAGGCAATGGTTAAATATTTTACTGTTAGATAAAAGGTTATCTGACCAGTTACGTAAACTGAGCAGATAGCTGTATACATTTTTCTTTTCCTTTCATCAACAAATTTCTAAAATATACCTCTTCTTTCATGAGGTATATGAAATGAGATCAGATGCTGCCATTAAGATCAGCTCTTAGCAGACATTGGAAGAAAAAGTATAGCTTTCTGCCCAGGTCCTGTTTTGGGTCCAAGTTTATACTGCCCAGTTCGCTTCAGTGCCACATACCAACTGGAGTATTTCCTTGACCGGTAAGTATTGTAGTTATTAGATTCCAATCGTTCAAAAAAGAAACACTCGTCTGTAACACATTTCTGAAAAACAAAGGAAAAATTAGTAGTTGTTGTCATACTTTTCAGGTTAAATATTTAATGACAGTACACAGTGCTTTGGGTTCAACAGGACGATCAAACTAGTGAGACTCAACAGGCCAAAATCTGACACAATCTGAGTCTGCAGAAAGACACAGGACAGGAACACAGCGTATCAGCAGGACAGTTTCAAGCACATTTCTTCGGAGGAGCAGTCCAAGGACCATTCTCCAGCCCCACGATGGACAGGTCAGGTGCTAGGCAGCAGGAGCACACAGGTGGTGTAGGAACCACACTGGCTCAGACTTGAAACATCCCATGAACATAGATTTCAGTGGTCTCCAAAAGGGACATACATCCAGTAACAAGAAAGACCTAAAAGTGATTAATAGCTCCTGTAGTCGGCTTCTAGAGATAAGAATTTTACTGGATATTTACTTGGCTTTAATGTTTTGACTACTGTTAACTGAACTTTTAAAAACTGAAATGCAAACTTATCTAGTTTGCTCTTTTTTTTTTTTTTGTAACTTACTAAGAAAGTAACTTAAGTGCAAATAAATCACAGGTAGCCTTACAAAGAAGCACACATTGCACGAGGACCCAGCTATACGATACCCAGGACTGTCTCATGAGTTTCAAAGAGATTCAAATGTAATAACAGTGGCACGGATACTCTGCAGCCAATACTTGCTACCTTTGGTGAAATTATTGTGCTTCCTTTGTTAACTGAAGTTAACCTGGTTTACTCTATCTTGTCACTTTTTAGTGCCACCAATAAAAATCTTCCTCTTTCTCTATTCCAGGTTTAAGGTCAGGAGTTGAAAAGTAAAGAGTGAAAGGAAAAGGCATGTAATCATAAAGATAACATGAAAGGTCAGCACTGAGCTTCATGGGCTAATTTCCCAGAAATAGACCTAAACCACATCAGTCAGTTATCCTCAGGACGTTGATATGCTCATTTTTTGGTGTTCAGTCAGCCTACAGGGTGCCCCACCTTGCTAGTTAGCACTCCCTATAATGCTTGGCCAACTGGGATACATACCATGCCAGTAATATTTGCCTTCTCAGCCAGTTGCTAGTATTTTAGAGAAAAGAAATAGTACCAGGGATTAAGTGGATAATATTGATACATTATGGAAACCACAGTTTGTTTTTTTTTTTAAAAAAAACAGAGGTTACTTGTACCTTTTTACACAGAGGGGAGAGAAGGAAATTGTGCCTCTGTGCTGAACATTCAGACATGTAAGTTTACTAAACAGCTAATGTGCACTTGAAAACAAACTGCACTTTTTTAATGGGTAGTAGAGCCAAAATTCAGTCTCAATAAAAGCATGCATCTAACATCCCATTTTAAGCAATTTTCAGTTCTCTCCATCCTAAGTTTACAAATCATCTTCATTGGTTGTGATGTCAATAATCCTGTTAAAAACGGATGCAGTGTAATTTTTTTAACCTTTATAAACATATTCACAGAGCTTTTTTCCTATACTCAATGTTTAACTGCTCACCATTTCAAACTTAAGAGAAAAGGAGATCTTCAGAGGACATCACAGAGGAAGTGGGTAAGTAGCTTCTAAAGGCTTACAACAAATTGTACCTTGCCTTCAAGCCTTATTTTATATAGGCCCAGGAGCTGGGAAATCCCTTAATTCATGGTTATTGACTGCTCTCGTGCATATCACTTTATTTAAATACCACAACAATCCTCTGACATAATGTATCACATATACTCATTAACAAATGAGGAATCTAAAACTCAAGGCTCATAGATCAGGAGACTAGGATTGACATATATACACTACTGTGTATAAAACAGATAACTAATGAGAACCGACTGTATAGCACAGGGAGCTCTACTCAGTGCTCTGTGGTGACCTAAATGGGAAGGAAATCCAGAAAAGAGGGGATATATGTATACGTATAGCTGATTCACTTTGCTGCACAGCAAAAACTAATGCAACATTGTAAAGCAACTATACTCCAAAAAAATAAATAGATAAATAAAATCGGGAGAATAAATAAACTCAAGGCTCTTAGTAACTTATTTCAGATTGTGGATACCCTTTGCCCATGTATCCATCCGACACCTTTTCATCAAATTACATTTTCCTTTATTTTCCTTTATTTTTTTTAATTTAAGAATAATTTTGGGATACAGAAAGCACACAGCTCAAATAATGCATTTATTCATTTAACGTAATTTTTTTCTTCTAGGCGCTGGGATACATCAGTGAACAAAACTGAACAAAGATCCCTGCCTTTGTGCTGGTCCGATTCTCACTGGGGGAGACACAAAATAAGCAGTAAGCATAACTGAATAAATTGTATGCTACAATACGATAAATCCTATGGGAAAAAGTAAAACTGAGAGGATAAGCGGGATGGGGGATGGTGTGGGTACAGATTAGGCTGCAGTATTAAATAGCACGGCCACAGTAGGCTCCACTGAGAAAGTGATATTTGAGCAAAAACCCCTGAAGGAGCTGGAGTTAACCCTCCAGATACCAGAGAACAGCATCCCAAGCAGACAGGGAAAAGCCAGTGTAAAATCCCTACAACAGGATCATGCCTGAAGTGTGTGAAGGGCAGCAAGGCCAGTGGAAATGAAGCAGAGGGTTTGAAGGGGAAAGGAAATGAAGTCAGAGAGGTAATGAGATAGGAGATTTATAGGCTATTGTAAGTATTTTGGCTTCTATCCTGAGAAACTGAAAAGCCATTGTAGACTTCTGAGCATGATCTGACATTTTTCCAGGATTACTCTGGCTGTCAAGATTACTCTGGGCCAAAGGCAGATGCAGATACGGATATTCCATTAGAGGCTTGCTCAGTAACCTAGACAGAGAGGGAGACTCAGACCACGCTGGTAGCAGCAGAGATGGTAAGAGGCTGTCTGCTTCTGGATGTATTCTGAAAGTAGAGTCAACACAGTTTCCTGACACATCAGATGTGCAGTGTAAGATATAGAGGAATCAAGGGTGGCACTAAAGTTTATGTTCTAGATGATGGACTTGCTGAGATGGGGAAAGCTGTGAGGGGGAACAGGTTTTATAGAGAAAGATTAGGAATTCAGTTTTGGACATGTTGAGTTTGAGATAAATATTAGATGTCCTAAAGGAGATAAAGAGTGTTTACTGAGCGCATACTCTGCAAGAGACAAATCACTTAACCTTCTTTCCCTCTTACTAATGCTAATAACCACAGAATTGGAACTTGAAAAGTACTAATTTATTTGGAATGCTGAGAAGTGTTTTAAGTTACAATAATTCCAATCCATATTCTCAATTCTAAAAGGTATGGAATCTAAAAAATGAATGTAGATGTACATGTATGAGAGTAATATAAATCTGTCATGCATCAGCGGTAGGCCACACCTCAAGACTTGCCTGAACATTATCCACATGAACTAGCTTAGCTTATGGTCCTATATAAGGGGCACAATAATCATTTGTTGATACTGGTAACAGTGATGCTAATGATTTTAAAGATGGTGCTGGAAATCTGACCCCTTGTAGGGGCATCTGAATAGGAAAGAATCAAACAGAGTTTGAAAAAGCATAATCAACATTTTAAATAGTTTGATTTGTATTTTGCCTATATATTTAATTTACTTTGAAATTTCAAAAAGAAAGTAAACTGATGTGAGATATTTATACATAATGAAAAACTGACCCTAGGAAATGGTAGGAACCACGTTTCTCACTATTGGAGTGGGTAGTTACAGACAAGCCAGCAGGGAACGCTAAAATGGTTCATGTGATACTGTTGGATTAGGGTTGGATAACATCAGTATGTACTCATTTTTAAATATAGAAATATTTATGGTTAAATATAGATGGTTAAATGTAGAAATATTTATAATTATGTATATATATATATCCAGGTTGGTATATGCCTATATTCCTTGCTCGGTCAGATAAGAGGGCCTGGAAGCAGACACACCTCGGTAGCAACAAGCACGCCCAGATCTTGGTTTCTGATGCCACTTTCTAGTAGAAGGAACCAAGCCTCCTTAGAGAAATGGCTCATTCTGGGCTGGAGTAGGGAATATACAAGATGAGACTGGAGCACTCTTAGAGGACATGAAATAAGGAAGTGCTCAAAAAACCCCACATTGACTGGGGTATGTCAAAGAATACAGGAGCCAAATGAAAAAGCTCCCAAGAGCCAAAGCTGTGAACAACACAGCTGTGAACAACAAAATAATACAGTTTTGGATTATAACCCAAAGTACAAAATAAATATCCATGCATATATACTGATATACATGATTAACTAAATAAAAGAAGTTGTTTCTCATACAAAAGAATTCCAAATAATTTATGCAGATACTTCCTCCTCAAGGAGACGGAGCATAAACCTCCCCCGCCCCGACTCCCATCTCTTAAATGTAGACTGTGTATAGTGACTTTCTTCCAAATACAGTATGGAAAGGGGAAAACAGCAGTAACTTTACAGTGGAGACAAACACTACCTCAGCCAGCTGACCAAGGTTAATATTATTAGTTATAAGCATGTTCCCTGAAACGATACAATGAAAATAGTACTTTACCCCTGTGATCTACCTCCCAAACACTCATAACCTATGTCTAATCATGAGGAAAACATCAGGCAAACTCAAAGACCTTCTAACAAATACTTGACCAGTACTCCTCAAACTGTCAAAGTAATCAAAGAAAGGCAAGTCTAAGGAAATTTCATGATCTAAGGGAGACTACAGAAACATGATGACTAAATGTGGTATCCTGGAACAGAAAAAGGACATGAGGTAAAAATTAAGGAAATATGAATAAAGTATGAACTTCAGCTAATAATGATGTATCAATATTGGTTCATTAGTCATGACAGGTGTACCATACTAATGGAGAAGCTGGGTGTGGAGTATACAGAAACTCTCTGTACTGCATCTTCACAACTTTTCTGTAAACCTATTACTATTCTAAAATCAAAATTTATTTTTAAAAAAACCTGACCTTAGGGCTACAAGTATGACCACAAAAAAAGAATCTCAAGTAACTGAATTTAGTAACTCTAGTTACACTATGAGGGATAAAAGCATCTCATTCATTTCTGTGCTCTACAACATCCAAATACAGATCATTTATTTATATATACATATCCACTTTATTTCACCACACTATAAATGCCAGGTGGGTGGAGATTTTCTTCTGTTGTTTTTCTTCTATTCTATTGCTATATCAGTGCCTGGCACATAGTGATCAATAAATATTTACTAAATTAATGAATAAATGAAACTTTATATAGGTTACAATAAAAATACCATTCAATGGCACTGCAAAATCTAAATAAGAACAAAGGAACTAAGACCAAGGAAAATCCAGCCTAAGTACTGCAATACAGAATATAGTCTAATTTTATGGACTGATTTAGTCCCTGAGGAGACTAAGCCAGTTGGCCCATTGACTATCCTAACAACATCTGCGAGGATCTTTATGAGCCAGGAAACCTGGGTTCCAGTCTTGCCTTGATCCCTGACTATCTTGTATCTTTGAGTGAGCCACTTAACCGCTCTGAACCTTACTTTTCTCATCTGTAAAAGAAGACTGGGTTAGATGATCTTTAAGATCCCTCCCAATCTTTAACAATTTTTAAGCCTTTAAAACAATCTTAAAGCCCTGGCATACTATAAGAAAAGAATTAGAGTAAATTGTCCTCCCCCTGCCGCCCCCCACCATCCCCTGTCCTTATGTATTGGCCTCAGAATTCTCATGCACTGCTAAATGTTAGATTGACCCTTATGCTCACTCCCCCATGCTCTGTTTTTTGGATTGTTTATTCTTTTACAGTACTTTGATTTTGCAGTTTTGGCTTATGAGAGAGTTTGCTCAACATGAGTCCAAGAATGCTTTTGCTTACACAGCTTCTGAGAATTAAAAACAGACATGATGTGTAAGTATCAGTGTTGAGTATTTCAGAACAAACTAAGAAAGACACAAATTGTAAAAAGTTTAAATTTAATCTTAATATTGTACTATACATGTAGCTTATGTAAAATTTTATAAGATTGGATTCTAAAAGAAGCAATAATTCTTATTAAGCAGTAACCTTTGCATTTAATCTAGTATTTTATCTCTTAAAAATGATATTCTTCTTTACTGCATTTTCTGACAAATTTAATCAGTATATATCACCATTCTGTATAAGTGAACCCTCAAAAATCTCTTTAAGTTTCATTTCCCCTCAAGTAAGAAAGTTATTCAATAAGTAAAAAAAATTTTACTTTTACAGTAATTAAATATATATTCTCAGATACGATACATAACTTTTGCATATTTGACTCTTACGGATCAACACAGATCACACACATTCTAATACTTACTGAATTATTTTGTTTAGGTTATCACAAGCTGTCGCATAATATAGAAAACAATGTGCAACTTTCTAGCAGCTAAAGACCAGGCAGATTTTTTCATACCAGTGCTAACACTGAGGTTGTTTGGTAATTTAAACTTAAGACTACAGTTAACCTCATTATATGCAATTTTTGAACATAGAAGAAATCATAGATCCTAATATTTGTCCTGGGCTTCTGTTGTTCATAGCAACAAAATTTATTTTGCTATGGAATGGAATACGGAGTCTGTTGTATATTAAAGAACTACTCAACTTCAGCCTCCAAATTTAGGCTTTGGCACGTAAATACAGTTACTCTGAGTCTTTTTTAATACTCTCAACTGGTAGTAATCAACCTAACCTGACTCTCAGAAACCAAAATGTGTTATTATCCAGCATGCTCTTCTTTCTGAGGGGAAACTATAATGTTTTACAAATCAGTGTAGGAATCGCACACAGGATAAAATGCAGAAGAACCCAGGGATGTGCCGTAACATAGCAGTCTGAAATGGGGTGGGGCCCTGTAGAAGAAGAGTGGGAAGAATTATGCCTTTGGCAAATGCAAGTTCATAAACCCCAGTGTCTCTAGGTAATAAGGAACATCTGCATCCCCAAATGATGGCTACTGGTCACAACACTGGACTTATCCCAAAGTTGTTTTGTTTTTCTTTTTTACATGCCAGTTGTCTCTTCCCATTGTCACCTGAGTGAGGTCCCTGCTGACATCCCCAGCTACAGTGTCTTTCATCATCAGTGATTCGTCTCAACCTGTTAAACAGTGGAACAGATGCTATTAATAGCCAAGGGTCAAGACTTTTAATTTCTTGCCTGAAAGTTGCTATTGTTGACAGCTCAGTGCCTATGGATCTGACTCAGAGGAAAATATGCCACCTCCTGAATCAACACCACCTCCTTGGTTTGGGGGTAAGTGTCCCTTATTTCAGGGATACTTACTTTTTCATCTGAAAATTGACACAGCCCACCCAGACTAATCTGAAAAAGGATTGCTGCTGAAGAGGCAAGGCAGCGAGCCACACAAATTGAATGGTAAGACTAGAGATTGACTCATGACCTTGGCATGGAATAGATCCAGTGACAGGTGCTGGAACAACTGGATCTTGGCTGGTGCCTTTCCTCAAAGAAAACTGATAAATCCTGAATATTCCATTTATGTGTAACAGCTGTGGCAGTGTCCCTGCAGAGTTTGTGATAAATTTCTGAGCATTGCTAAATTAACTCTTACTGTACCAGCTTGAAGGAAATCTGTTGTATCTGGAAGAATTAACACACATCCAAGGGGACAGAAATATATTTAAGACTAAACAGAATGCTGTGACCTTAATCTTGTGAAAGGTCCTGCTTAGCTAAGGAAGAAATTAGAAAACACTTTTATTTTATTGTTTTATTTGTTTATTTTATGCTTCTGATGGTACAGAATCAACAGTTTGGGAAGCTTAATGCCTATGTGCAAAGAGAAGAGGTCAGAATTCTCTGAATTCTGACTTGTAGAGAATTCTCTAAGAATGTGAAGACAGCTCAGGTTTTAGGTCTAGTGTCTTAAACTGTCTCCTCTTTTACAGACTCCAGTAGTTTCAAAGACTCACTGTAGAGTAACTTCTCAACCTAAATGTCCATTGACATTTATTTACAAAACAGAAACAGACTTACAGACATAGAAAACAAACTTATGGTTACCAAAGGGGGAAGAGCGGGGAGGGATAAATTAGGAGTTTGGAATTAGCAGATACAAACTACTATGTATAAAATAAACAACAAGTCCTAGTGTATATATCACAAGGAACTATATTCAATATCTCGTATAACCTATAATGGAAAAGAATATGAAATATATATATATATATATTTAAAATTGAATCACTTTGCTCTACACCAGAAACTAACTCAACATAGTAAATCAACTATACTTCAATTTTTTAAAAAAAAAATGTAATAAATAAGGTAGAGTAGCTTCTGTTTTCATCACTTTTGACAATTATTTTTATCATTACAGATGAACCTGTGTTCTCAAGATAAATAACCCCTCCAATGACTATCTTACAGGGCCACCATGATTACCAGATTACTGGATCTTCTAATCTCTTTAAGTGGAAAACCACAGGGTAACGATCTGAAGTCACAAGACAGACATAGCAAAGTCTAGAGCTTTAAAACCATTTTGACTAGTGCCAATTTGACTAGCGTTGTCCATAGTTGAGACAGAAGCAAATGTTGTATGTATTTACTTTCTTTCCTCTACCACCTTTACTGTCTGACAGTAGCCAAATCAACACTATTGCAGGAGACAAAGTGATGCACACTGTGTTTTGTTACATCCCGAGGTGAGAAGAGTAGGGTTATCCCCTCTTCTCTCTACAAGGTCAAGGTCATCCAAAATTACCCATTGATTCACTGTCCTGGAAATACTTTAAATGCTATTTCAGTAGATTCCCAAAGTATTACATCATCCCTTGAGATGACAACAGGCTGGTAGAAAAAAAAAAACAGTGGAAGAAGTGAAAGTTCCAAGTAGTCAGCCTTTCATAGCTATGCTTTTTTTGCCTAGGAAACCTCATCCATTTCCCCTGCTTTAGCCGCCGCATATATGCTCATGACGCCCAAATCTATTATCGACACAACACCTCTCCTCTAAACTCCAGACCCCAACTCCAACTATGTAGTGAACATCTTCACCTGAATTTCTTAGGCACCTCAAACTAGATAAGACCAAATAAATGTGAGCCTGTCTTACCTTTTCCCAGAACTTGCTCTTTTCCTCTTCCCCTTTCTCATCTACCTCCTCATCCAAACTAGAAACCTGGATGTCATCTTTGACTCTTTCCTCGACTCTACTCGTAACTCGGGTCAGCCTCAGTGCTCACACTTTACTCCATCCTCTTCATCCTGTCACTGCCAGGTTCTGATCATCACTTGCTTGGACTATTCCCATGGCCTTCTAACTGGCCTGTCTCCACCAGCCTTGGACCCCTCAAATCCGTCCTCTGCGCTGCTGCCAGAGAGCTCTTTCTTGAATTCAAATCTCATGTGTCTCTTAAAACGCTTTATGGCTTCCCACTGCCGAGAGCAGCATGGTGCTATCAGGTACTTCAGCGGGCAGTTTACCTGCTTCTCCGGCCTCATCTTTTCCCCTCTACCTTCTGTTGCCTTTGCACCTTACACTCCAGCAGGAGTGAATTGTAATTCTGGAGAAACCCCTAGTAAGCCTTCCGCATCCATGCCTGTGCCATGTCCTAGAATTATCTATATCCTGATCTCCATTCCTCTGTTCCCGAACTGCCTGATAAACTCCTTCCTCTACATTATGTCAAATCCTCTTGGTAGGTCATTTTTGCCAATCTAGACAAGTTTAATCGCTCCTTCCTTTATTTCTATGCATACATGCAGCATATAGAAGAACACACCGAAGCCACCCCTTACACATTATTACGAATACTTATTTACACTTCTGCCTCCCCAGATTGTCACTTATTAAAGGCACAGGCCATTTTGTATTCAGTTTTATAACCCTAATGCCTAGCATGGTATCTAGTATACTGTACACTCAAAAAATACTAGCTATTGAAGAGGATTCTAAAATTTATTCAGTTACATAAAAAGAGCACCACTACACTGAGACTTATTTATCCTACAAAATCAAAACTACCAAGAGGTATCACCTCACACCAGTCAGAATGGCCATCATCAAAAAATCTTCAAACAATAAATGCTGGAGAGGGTGTGGAGAAAAGGGAACCCTCTTGCACTGTTGGTTGGAATGTAAATTGGTACAGCCACTATGGCGAACAGTATGGAGGTTCCTTAAGAAACAAAACAATAGAGCTACCGTATGATCCAGCAATCCCACTCCTGGGTATATATCCGGAGAAAACGGTAATTTGAAAAGATACATGCACTGCAGTGTTCACTGCAGCACTATTTACAATAGCCATGACATGGAGGCAACCTAAATGACCAGCGACAGGAATGGGTAAAGAAGATGTAAATATATACACAATGGACTATTACTCAGCCATAAAAACGAATGAAATAATGCCATTTGCAACAACATGGATGGACACAGAAATTATATACTAAGTGAAGACAGAGAAAGACAAATATATGATATCACTTATATGTGGAATCTAAAAAAATGGTACAAATGAACTTATTTACAGAACAGAAATAGAGTCACAGATGTAAAACACAAACATAGTTATCAGGGGGAAAAGGGGAGGGATAAACTGGGACACTGGGGTTGACATATACACACTACTATGTATAAAATAGATAACTAATAAGGGCCTACTGTATAGCACAGGGAACTCAATACTCTGTAATGACCTATATGGGAAAAGAGTCTAAAAACGAGTGGATGTATGTATAACTGATTCACTTTGCTGTACAGCAGAAACTAGCACAACGTAAATCAACTACACGCCAATAAAAAATTAATTAAAAAGAAATCCAAAGATCTTCACTCAGAAAAAAATTCAAAAACTAAGCTCAAAACACCACAACTGCTCAGTACTATTAGATCCATTCTGTGGGGAAAGCTATAAAGTGCTATACAACTGGCTACTGGTATTGGTATTATGGCTGTGGTTTGTATATACACGCACTTTTAGGTACATGTCTTATCTACTCCCCCAATGAGACAGAAGTACAATCTGTGTCTTTCATACTGATCTGCTTCCCTGCGTCATTCCCCACACAGTGTCTGCTCAACAGACATACAATCCCGGTTGTAATAATAATGGTGAAGTTGACAAGGAGCCTGTATTAATGGAAAGAATACTAGCCAGCAGCAAGGACCCTGGAGTAGTGTGATAAAAAGTAAAAAAAAAAAAGAGAAGTCCCTGCCCTTAATGAGCTTATATATAAATGAGAAGTAACATGAGGAAGTAACAATTTTGAGGACCTATTATGTATAAGACCCTGATTTTGGCACGATATAAATTATTCAGTCCACACAAAAACTCTGAGATACAATCATTATTGTCTCTATTTTATAGTACTCTAAATGGCAAGTGTTTCTATGTCATATTTGAAATAAGCTTAAAAACTCATACTCAAAATTTTATATGTCCATCCCAGTGATCTTCAGACAAATGCACAATATAAAGATTTTTTTTAAACTATAGTTTTAGGGACTTCCCTGGTGGTGTAGTGGTTAAGAATCCGCCTGCCAATGCAGGGGACACGGGTTTGAGCCCTGGTCCAGGAAGATCCCACATGCCGTGGAGCAACTAAGCCTGTGCATCACAACTACTGAGCCTGCGCTCTAGAGCCACAACTGCTGAGCCTGCGTGCCATAACTACTGAAGCCCGTGCTCCACAACAGGGAAGCCACCGCAATGAGAAGCCTGCACGTTGCAATGAAGAGTAGCCCCTGCTCGCCGCAACTAGAGCAAGCCTGTGCAGCAGCGAAGACCCAATGCGTCCAAAAGTAAATAAATAAATTTATTAAAAATATAATTTAAAAATAAGACTATAGTTTAATAGCTTTGCAGCAAAGGCAGTAAAATGCAGTGAATTAGAGTTCCTGCTCTAGAGTCAAGACTGCCTGGCATGCCCTCCTGGCGTGCCATCCAGGCTCTGCCTCATATGACCTGTGTTTTCTTGGTTACTTTATTACTCCCTCAGAACTTCAGTTTTTGCCTCTGTGAAATAGAGTATAATACTCTATTTTATAGGATGAATGTGAAGATTAAATGATATACCTGTAAAACCCTTAATAAAGATTTAATAATACCAATACTAGTAAATTCATAGCAATAAAAGCTAAATTTTAAAAAAAAGTACAAAAAGAGAAAACATTACTTACAGAAGCCAGTAATCTTCCATCTTCCTTCATAGCAAGGTAACGGTTCGCACACACTCCTTTGATAGACACAACCCCTCTCTCTTCTGCTTGAAGTTGTAGTTTGACTATAAGTAATGGAGAAAAAATTACCCTTGTAGCATCATAGAAAAAAGAGGCATCTACACGTTTATACAACATGCAGGGTAAAGACAAGAGGCACTTGTGCATCCAGCCAAGGAGCTGGGGGACAGGGGCCAGATGTCAATTAAATTCTGTTAGAATGAGAGGCAGACCCACTAAAGTATGAATGCCTCTTGACTCCCTTCTTAATCCAGTGTCAGTGAGCGGATAAGAGTGACAGATGGAGAATTTTTTTCCCTTCATGTGTAATTAGCCTCCACTTGGCCCTGTTAACTACTTAGATTTTTTTTTAATGAACATATTTTAAGAGTACATAAATATATAAACTACTTATGAGAATTTCCACACTACTGCCTAACTTTAAACTCTTTAAAAGTTATTTTAACCAATTCTTCACAAATAAGATATAATTGCTCACCATTATCTTTTGGTTTGTATTTCCTTGAGTTTCCTCACATTTCTAGCTTCCCCTTCAATACAATACCAAATACATTTATCTTTCTTTATGGAGGGATTGTGATGTATAGTGTTTTTTTTTTGCAAATATCTATTGGGAAAACAAAATGTTTATGCTTAATTTGCTTATAGTGTGATGCAAGATTTTCAGAATGTAAGATCCTGAAGAGGATGACCTATGTGTTACACTACATTATCAATATTAAGCAGACTGTTGAAAAACAAAAAAATAGATATTACATGATGATGATAATGCCATAGGGACAAATAATCATCTAATTAATTCAGTTAAAATTAAGTTCAAAATTTGTTTTGCTATTCAGAAGCAGCATTCTCCTGCCTAGAACAGCATTCCCCAAAATGTATTTTGGCTAACAGAAATTACTTAAAAAACAGGTTCTGGGGCCAAGTAAATTTAGGAAATTCTTGGTTAAGTCAAGTTAACTCTTTATTGTCAAACTTCTCAGAACTTTGCCTCTCATAACCTGCATTATAAATCACCATAAGGGGATCAAGTACACAGTGTGTATAAAATGTGCTTGGGTCCCAGAACAAGTTTTTTCATAGGCTATTCTGTGGCCTATAAACGTATCTAGGACATTCTTGAGAGCAACAGAAAAAAGCAGTGAATATTCAAGATTTTAGAAATCAGAATAATATTATTTGGATAACATTAGAAACATTAAGTAAATTTAATTTTCCCAGGTGAACCCGGACAGCTAGGAAACATGGCACGAAAAGGCAATGTTTGAAAAATTCTGGAATTACTATTAACTCTGTTAGACATAATTATGTCATAGTAATTATGTTTTAAATTTTTTCCTATCAGGTAGAACAACGTACGGGTAAAATGAGATATAACATCTGGGATTGGCTTTAAAATATTCCAGGAATCAGTATTTTTTTAATAAAATGGGTGGGATAAATAAAACAAGATTGATTAACCTATGTCAGTAGTTATTAGAAGCACAGGAGTTCATTATTCTCATTACTTTATGAATGTTTGAGAATTTACACTTTTTTTTTTTTTTTTTTTTTTTTACACTTTTTATAAAAAGATATTTGTTGGACATTTAATGTCTGATTCTCCTCTGTACCAGTCACTCCAGGTGAAATTCTTCTACAGAATCTTAAAAGACAGTACAAAGTAAAAGGAATATAATCAAGACATGAAAACTAAAGGGAAGGGAAGCCCAAGATTTATTTTTAACGAATATAAGCAAAATTAATGATTATGAATAAAAATCCTTGTATATAGCTCTAAAGTGATGTAGATAAGCCGTATTAATTATGAATGCATTTGCATCTCTTTTTAACTCATATGGTTGTATAAATGCTTCTGAGGCAAGATTGCATAGTCAATCACTATACTTTTTTCCCAGCACTTTATCAATAAACTATAGCCTAGCTCAAGCCCACCATCTTATAAATGTGTATTACTGGTCATAAGGCAGATTATGGATATTAATGTGTGGTCAGTACCTGCAACTCAGTACCCAAAGTAAATGTCATCATTCACTTATTCATTGGCCTTTCACAGATTTCTTGGGATTCCACATTAGGATACTGTCATTTGATAAGCCACTAAAAAGTAAACACTAATTGTAGATGCCTGAAAAGTGTTTCCATTAACATATAACTATAAAAATATAAACTTTAAGGGTTTCCCTGGTGGCGCAGTGGTTGGGAGTCCGCCTACCGATGCAGGGGACACAGGTTCGTGCCCCGGTCCAGGAAGATCCCACATGCCGCAGAGCGGCTGGGCCCTTGAGCCATGGCTGCTGAGCCTGCGCATCCGGAGCCTGTGCACCGCAACAGGAGAGGCCACAACGGTGAGAGGCCCGTGTATCGCCAAAAAAAAAAGTGTATATATATATATATATATATATATATATATATAAACAAACTTTAAAAGTAACCAGAGCCTGAAACCAATAAGAAGCTGGAAAATCCACAAAATCATAGATTTTCTTTAAAAACCCATCAGAGCTGAGATGCAAAGAGACCTAAGTAAACTAAATTTCACATACAGATGATCCCTTCCCCCACCAAAAAGATGACCTGCTTCCATCTTTGACAGGAAGAAGACTAACCCTATCAAAATGGGGAGTGTAAAGAAACCAGCTGAACTTTTACAAACTTCTAAGTGCTGCTGATGTGAAGAACTGGATTTCTAAGGAGCCCTAATCAAACAGCAATTCCATACCCACCTGCCAGTTCTCTCCTACAGAGCTTGCACCTAGTCCACAACCATCACACACCAGAGGCAGAGGACAGAACAGAAGGGCTAAGAGATCCTTCTGAAGCACCTAAGGCTTTGCTGAGTGCAAAGCAGCAGTCCACTGACAGCTGGGAGTGGAACAGAGCTGAGAGAGAGCCCTTTGAGAATCACTGAGCCTTCACCAAATGAAAAGCAGGATGAAGAGAGATCTTCAAAGACAATGGTAGATTTCAAGAGCAAGGATAATCCTGACCTACCCAAATAGTTAATAGCTGGGCTATTTTTGTCTTAGACAAAATGGAATATGAAAAAGTACTCAACCCAAAAGAAGGCAGAAGAAGAGGAACAGAAGGACAAAGAACAGATGGGGAAATTAGAAAACAAATTCCAAGATGGCAGATTAAACCCAACACATCAATAATTGAACTAAATGTAAATGAACTAAACACTTAAAGGAAAAATTGTCAAGAAGTTAAAAGGCAAAACCCAACTATCTTGTCTACAAGGAAAGCACATTAAATACAAAGATACAGGCAAGTTGATAGTAATGTGGGAAAAAAATATAAAATGTATAACCCTAATTATAAGAATGCTAGTATGGCTATATTAATATCTGATGTGGACTTCAAGGCAAGTAGTATAACTAGAGATGAACAAAGTTATTTCATAATGATAAGAGGGTCAGATACCTCAAGAAAACATAATAATTTTAAACATGTAGCACATAATAATAGATAATGTGCTATAATAATAAATTGCCTGAAGCAAAAATTGACAGAAGAAATAGATCAGTAAGTATATGGAATATAAGAATAATGTTATCAGCCAACCTGACCTGACTTTTTTTTTTTTTTTTTTTGAGATCAGGTAGGTTTCATTTACCTGAAACTTTAGTCTCTTCTTAACATCAATGTCATTTGAAAACTATGCTAAAAAAAATTAACTTTGCCAGCATGGTAAGTGATCCTATGCTTATTTGCCTAGTGGACTTGTACTATTGGTACCCCTGGTACTTTTGTTTTTTAACAGTCTGAGACATAATTCATGTATGATACAATTCATTTAAAGTGTACATACAATTCAGTGGTTTTTAGTATATTCACAGAGTTGTGCAACCATCACCACAATCAATTTTAGAACATCTTCATCATCCCACACCTCCTATGGTTCACCTCCTATGTCCCCAATACCACTAATCCACTTCCTGTCTCTATAGATATGCCTACTCTGGATATTTCATATAAATGGGATCATACAATATGTAGTCTTTTGTGACTGGCTTCTTTCACTTAGCATATTGTTTTCAAGGTTCATTCACATTATAGCCATGTATCAGTACTTCATTCTTTTTTATTGCCAAATAACATTGCATTGAATAGAGAGACCCCAGACATTTGGTTTGTTTCCAATTTTTGGCTATTATGAATAATGCTGCTATAAACATTCAAGTACAAGATTTTGTGTAGACATATGTTTTCATTTCTCTTGGGTATATACCAAGAAGTCAATATGGTAACTCTATGTTTAATCATTTGAGAAATTGTCAGACTTTTCCAAAGCAACCATTTCACATTCCCACTAGAAATTAAGGGTTCCAATTTCTCCACATCCAGGCCACATTTGTGATAATCCGTGGTGGTGTTTTTGTTTGTTTGTTTTTTCTATTATAGTCGTCCTAATTGGGTGTGAAGTGGTATCTCTTAGTTCTGATTTTCATTTTTCTGATGTTGAGTATCTTTTCATGTGTTTATTGGCTACTTGTATATCTACTTTAGAGAAATGTCTCTTCAGATCCTTGGCCCATTTTTTAGATTGTCTTTTTCTCATTGAGTTGTAAGAGTTCTTTATATGTTCTAGATACAAACCCTAATTAGATATCTGATTTGCAAATATCTTTTCCCATCCTGTGGCTTGTCTTTTCACTTCCTTGGTATTAATTATCCTTTGATGCATAAACATTTTTAATTTTCATGAAATCCAATTTATTGATTTTGTTTTTTCATTGCTTACGCATTTGGTGTCATATCTGAGAAACTACTGCCTAATCCAAGGTCATGAAGATTTACGCCTATGCTTTTCTCGTAAGAGTTTTAGTTTTACCTTTTCATTTAGGTTTTGATCCATTTTGAGTTAATTTTTGTATGTTGTATGAGGGTCCAACTTCATTGTTTTACATGTGGATGTGCCTAAATTGACACTTAAAGATCACTACACCCAAAATCTGCAGAATATATATATTTTCAAGGAATACTCCCAAGAATAAATTATATGCAGGCCATAAAACAAGTCTCAATATACTTAACAGGGTTAAAATCATACAGAGTGTAATATGAGAAATTAATAACAATAAGATATCTAGAAAATCCCACAAATATTTGGAAATTAAGCAATACATTTCCAAGCAAAACACATATCAAAGAAATCACAAGGGAAATTAGAAAATATTTCTAATTGTATGATAATAAAAACCCAACATGCTTAAAGGGAAAGGTACAGCTTTAAGTGTTTATATTGGAAAAACAAAAAATCATGAAAATCTCAGCTTTTACCTTAAGAACCAGAAGAGCAAATTAAGCCTAAAGTAATAGCAGAGGGAATACATACTATGTAAAAATTACACAGTGGAATATATATATATTAGTAGAAAATAATCCCAAAGAGCTAACAGTTATTTCAGCGTAATAAGAGGAAAATAATATTTTACTTTCATACACTTTTTGATATTTAAAATTTTTTTCTCAGTTGAACACGTTACTTTTATAACAAGAACAATGTTAGCATTGTCAGAATTTTTAAATAATGTAGAATAAAATGCCAAGTGTATGCCATATTAAACATGAAATAATTGCAGTCATGAGTTCCAAGAGGGAAATTTCTCAATTAAAAGCGATGTAAGAAATGTATCAATCAAAAGGAATGTGTAGGGCTTCCCTGGTGGCGCAGTAGTTAAGAATCCGCCTGCCGGGCTTCCCTGGTGGGGCAGTGGTTGAGAGTCTGCCTACCGATGCAGAGGACACGGGTTCGTGCCCCGGTGCGGGAAGATCCCACATGCCGCGGAGCGGCTGGGCCCGTGAGCCATGGCCGCTGAGCCTGCGCATCCGGAGCCTGTGCTCCGCAACGGGAGAGGCCACAACGGTGAGAGACCCGCGTACTGCAAAATAAATAAATAAATAAATAAAAGAAAAAGAAAAAACAAAAAAGAATCCGCCTGCCAATGCAGGGGACACAGGTTTGAGCCCTGATCCAGGAAGATCCCATATGCCGTGGAGCAACTAAGCCCGTGTGCCACAACTACTAAGCCTGCACTCTAGAGCCCATGAGCCACAACTACTGAGCCCGCGCTCTAGAGCCCATCAGCCACAATGACTGAGCCCATGTGCTGCAACTACTGAAGCCCGTGTGCCTAGAGCTCGTGCTCCACAAGAGAAGCCACCACAATGAGAAGCCCGTGCACCACAACGAAGAGTAGCCCCCGCTCGGCGCAACTAGAGAAAGCCCACACACAGCAACAAAAACCCAACGCAGCCAAAAATAAACAAATTAAAAAATGTATTAAAAAAAGCAATGAGTAAACCTTGATGAAAGCAAACCAACTATAAAAATTACTGTAAGACCATAGGAGAAATTTTAACACTAACTGGATATTTTATACTTCTAAGGGAATTTTTTAATTTTTAGGCATGAGAATGGAACTGTAATTATTTTTAAAGGATCTTTTAGAGATACATATCAGTCTTTTAGAGATACATATCAATCATTTATGTATCTAATATGCACTAATACATACATATCACTTACATAATAATTTATGTAGTCATTTTTCAAATGCTTTGATGAAATGACATGATGTCTCACATATAGTTAAAACAATCCAGTAGTAGGGAAGGGGGTAAAGAGCTAAGGCAGGTATAGATGAAACAAGACTGCGATGATAACTACTGAAGCTAGGTGATGGGTACATGGGGTTCATTAAATTGGTTCTATTTTTTGTATATGCTTGAAACTTTCTCTAATAAAAAATTGGGGGGGGGTATAAAAGAACAAAAAGTAACCAAGGCAGTTCATTGGGCAATTAATGTTAAATGTGGGTACCAACTTATTGAAGGGTATTGTCTTAGACCATTCAGGTTCCTATAACAAAAATACCATAGACTGGGTGACTTAAGCAACATTTATTTCTCACAGTTCTGGAGGCTAAGGAATCTAAGATCAAGATGGCGTTAGATTCAGTGTCTGGTGAGAGCCCTTTTTCTGGTTCACAAACAGCTGTTTTCTCTCAGTGTCCTCACATAGCAGAAGGGGCTCTGTGGGGTCCCTTTTGTAGGGACACTGATCCCATTCATGAGGGCTCCACCCCCATGACATGACCAGTTCCCAAAGGCCCTACATCTCCTAATACCATTCCATCAAGGGTTTGGATTTCCACACATTAGGTTGGGGGGGGGGGGGGGGGGGAAACGACACAAACATTCAGTCCGTAACAGGTATGAAAACTGTGTTAATGTTCCAGAGACAGTCCTTGAGATACTTTTGGATTCTATACAGTGTGAAATCTCAGCCAGTACTCAAGGACACTGGACAGCCACTGTTTCATACTGGACTGGCTTCACAGGGAGGAAAGCTACAATAAAATCATCATACTTGAGATTTAGAAGACTCTGAATAAGCAAAGCCATTGGCTCTTACGACATAGAAAAGGCATAAACCAAAGACGTGTTTTGTTGGCTGGAGGAAGAGTGGGAAGAGGGTCTTCTTTAAAGGAGTGGTTTTAAGTATCAGGCACTTCAAGATAGGGAATGAAAGGAATTCTATTAAATTTCCACATAACGAATACAATGTAAAATTTTCCATACTTTTCAGGAAATGAAACAATAGACAAGCTAGCAAAAATTTGTTCTGAAAAATGGAGGATAACTTTGGATTACATTATCATCAACTCTTCTGAACCATAAAAATGATCTATTCCCTTCTGTGCCTAACCAGGGAAACTATTATCCTCAGCCTAGTTTCTGGAAATAGAAAATATTAATGTATACTTTTACATTTAGAATAAAGGTTAAAGCCTTGGTGTTCACCTTATATAAAACTAAACCCTATTTTAATACTTCAATCTAGCTGTTTATACACTTGAAAAGTGTCTGTCATAGCTATCCAAAAAGCAAAAAAAAAAATTGGTTTTCTCCATAATATTGATAATATGAAACTTGCCACCTAAAAAGTGCTTAATAAATGACTATAAAATAGAACATTCCTTTTTGTAGTATAAATAAGTACCAATTCTCTTGCATGCAGTGCGCTAGACTGTGGAATTACAATCTACCCTGGAAAACCTTCTGTGGTCATTCCCTTTTCCCTTCTCCCCTCAGTTTAGGATAGGAGTCCTCTCCTCTATACTCCTTTATCCTGCTTCCTCTACTCGGAACAATTTTGTACCCTACTTGTCTGGCCCTCTTTGATTGTGAGCTTCTTGAGGGCAGGGAACTATATCCATCTCTGTATCCTGTGAGTTAACACAATGCCAGACACATAGAAGTCTCTTGTGAATGTCTGATGGATTGAAAGCATCTCACACGAGAAAAAGCAGCTAAAGGAACCATTGCAGCAATGTCCTTGGTGTCATACTGGAGCATTATACAGGTGCTATGAGACTACGGAAAATGACATATCTATTATTAGAGGGAAAATCAGAGAATCTTTCAAGGCGAGATGAGGTTTGAGCTAAGTTTTGAAGGATATGTAGGAGATAACCTCATGAACAAGGTATAGGGTAGGGAGACTAGATAGAATGATATTCCAGGTAGAATGTCATTTCAGGACTGAGGCACGAAACAGCCTAAACAGCCAAGTCCAAGACAGCTAGAGCAATAGGCAAAATCCAGACTGAGAAACCCCAGAGGTCGGGGACTTCCCTGGGGGTCCAGTGGTTAAGACTTTGCCTTCCAATGCAGGGGGTGTGGGTTCGACCCCTGGTTGGGGAGCTAAGATCCCACATACCTCGAGGCCAGAAAAAAAAACAAACATAAAACAGAAGCAATAATGTAACAAATTCATTAAAGACTTTAAAAATGGTCCACATTAAAAAAAAAAAAATCTTTAAAGAAACCCCACAGGTCAAATAATCCAATTTCCTCAACAATCAGTTACTAGGGAGAAAAAAAGATGGAAGGAGGACCTGAGACTAAAAAAGGCTTAAAACTGACATACTTTAAAAAGTAAACTAAAGCAGAATATTTAAGATGCCTATCAGTGTGATGAAACTATTAAGAAACGCAAAGAAGTAATTAAAGATCTACACACTTTTATTGGGGGGGCAGGGGACTGTGATTGGGACAGGGGACACACAGAGGGGCTTCTACGGTGACTGGCAAAGTTCTGTTTTCTGACCTGAGGGACGATTACAAAAATGTTCACCTAGTAATAACCCATTAAAGTACAAATTTGTTTTATGTGTTTTTCTGTATCTATGTTATATTTTACATTTTGAAAGTTTTTTAAATTAAAAAAAGAAGTCTACGATAAAACACCTTTCTAAATTGGACGTTGAACACTGAGGTAGCCCCGGTCACTTCAGCACGCTGGAGACCACCCACTATATTCAGGTTTGGATACACAGAAGTCAACAATTTTGATAAACATAGACTTCTGGTGGCTTTCTAATGTTGATATTAAATCCAGTAAGAGATGAACTTGGAAAAATACATAGCGTGTTATCCAAGTTTAAAATTCAACTTTTTTTCCTCTGCTGTAGCATAAAAACAAAAGCTGTAAACCACAAAATTGAAGAATCTCATCATTAGGCAAGATCTTAGGGGTCAATTGGTCCCATCACTATACAACTACATCTTAAATCCCATCTACAATATCCATGAGAAACAGCTGTCTAAGTTTTACTTGAAAATCTTTAGCAAAGGAGAATTTGCACAGTCTCTCTAAGATGATTTAGATATGTAAGCAAAGGAACAGAAACTCTGATCACAGTAAACTACTCAAATGTTCAAGTGTTCAGACCATTAATTAGCACTTGACACATTTAGTTAACAGAGTGTAACCAAAAAGCCAAACTAAACAATTTGCAACTCCTTTTTTGGAATTTCCTCCATGAATTTGTATCATTTTCTTTTGAATAGGCTCAAGGATGATAAACCTTTTTTTTTTTTTTGGCGGTATGCAGGCCTCTCACTGTTGTGGCCTCTCCCGCTGCAGAGAACAGGTTCCAGACGCGCAGGCTCAGCGGCCATGGCTCACGGGCCCAGCTGCTCCGCGGCATGTGGGATCTTCCTGGACCGGGGCACGAACCCCTGCATCGGCAGGCGGACTCTCAACCACTGCGCCACCAGGGAAGCCCAAGGATGATAAATCTTAAAATCACGAATACTAATTTGTTAGAACAGTAAAGGACTTCAGAGATCCTCCAGTGCACCCTCCTCGGTTATAAATAAAGAAGCTGACATTTAGAGAGGTTTGTCCCCGGTGAAAGAATATGGTTTTGGGAAATAGACAAGTCAGTGTTTCTGAGAACAGTGAATACATTCATTCATTCATTCATGAACATTTACTAGTAACAGGTATGTGCCAGGTACTGCGCTAAGCAATAGGAAGCATGAAGGAAACTACAACATCAGTCTTTGACCTTGAACATACAATACTGTCGAGAAGAGGGATGGTACACAGATAACTAGATGAGCTCCATAATGTCAGTGCCATGAGAGAAATTCACACAAGCTATCCAAGAACGCTCAGAAGGTACACCTAACCCAGCCTGGGAGATGAAAGGTTTCCTGGAAGCAGTGACAACTGAATGGAGACTACAGGAATTAGCAGAGTTAGTCAGGAAAAGAGAGAGTAGGAACAACAACAACAAAAGCATCCTGACGTAACTTGCAAAGGAGAAAGGGACAGAAAGCACGGCACAGCCAAGGAATGTCAGGTACATGGGTGTGGCCAGCACAGAGTGAGGGGGCGGTGTGTACTGTGTGAGAGGGCATCGCGGGACAGGATGAGGCTGGAGAGGCCAGAGGCTCTGAAGACCATGTTAAGGAGTTTGACAGTATAAAAAAAGAAGAAAGAATGCGAGCTTTGCATGAAATAGGATGGAGAGAAGTTGATAAATATGTGAGACTTGAAGGAAAAAGAATTAAAAGGAGGTAAGAAGGAAGCAGGGAAGGAAGAAGGAAGGAAAGAATGGTTTCTCTCTGGGCCACGGGTTCTCTGCCTTGGATATTTGGGAGATTGTTGAGATGGGAAATACAGGAGGAGGGACAAGTTGGCAAGAGAAGGTAATCAGATAAGTTCCCTTAAGACATATTGACAGTCTGTGGAAAATCCAGACAGAGATATCCAGAAGAGAGTCAGCTATATGAATCTGGAGCTCAAAAAAAGAAATCTATGCTGGAAATAAAGATTTGGTAATCATAGCAAACAGTGGCTACCTTGGACACACAGGCTGCTGCAAACCCACACAGGGAGATACAAAATGAGATCCAGAACAGTGTGTAACAGGCATGAAGTAAAGGGCAAAGGACGGAATCCTGCGACACACCAACATTTGCAGGAGGAGTAGAGGGTGTAGAGCCAGCAGAACCTGGAAAAGAGTGGTCAGTCAAGCCAGCTCACGAGGGTAAGCACTGTGCACACACCTACACCCCCCCACACCTACACCCCCCCCACACCTACACTCCCCCACACCTACACCACACATGCACACAAACCTACACCACACACACACACCTACACCACACGCGCACACACCTACACCACACGCACACACCTACACCACACACACACACACCTACACCACACACACCCCTACACCACACACACACCTACACCACGCACACAAACCTACACCACACACATGCACACACCTACACCACACACGTGCACACACACCTACACCACACGCGCACACACCTACACCACACGCGCACACACCTACACCACACACACACCTACACCCCACCCACCTACACCACACACGCGCACACACATGCACCTACACCACACACACACCTACACTGACACCAACACACACCACACACACGCATACACAYGCACCTACACCCCACACACATGCACACACCTACACCACACACACACCTACACACATGCACACACACCTACACCACACATGCACACACACACCTACACCCACACACACCAACACCACACACACCTACACCCCACACATGCACACACCTACACCCCCCACACCTACACCAACACCACACACACCTACACCACACACGTGCACACACCTACACCACACGCACGCACCTACACCACACACACACGCACAACTACACACACCTACATGCAAACCTACACCACACACACGCACGCACACATGCACTCCTACACCACACACCTACACCACACACACACCTACACCATACACGCACACTACACCTACACCCCACACACGCGTGCACACACCTACACCATACACACACACCACTACACCTACACCCCACACACGCATGCACACACCTACACCACACACACCTACACCCCACATGTGCACACATACCTACACCACACGTGTACACACCTACTCCTACACCACACACACGCGTGCACACACACACCTACACCCCACACACACATGCGCGCACACCTATACCACACACACGCACATCTACACCACACGCACAGATTTGGAAACTAAGGGACAAAACTGTTATTCTTTGTGGGTGATACAATTTTCTGCATTAAAATTAAGAGACTAGATGCAAGGATTGGATAGTGGAGCAAAAAAAGGATGTCAGTGGAAAAAGTGGTGAAATCTAAATAAAGTCTGCTGTTTAGTTAACAGTAATGTATCAGTATTGGTTTTTTGTTTTGTTTTTTTTTTACTTTTGACAAAAGTGCCACAGTTATGCAAGAAGTTAACCTTAGGGAAAGCAGGGTGAAAGGTATAGAGGAACTCTATAAAATCTTTGCAACTCTTCTATAAATCTATAATTTTTCCTGAACAAAAAGTTTTTTGAAAGTCAAAATAAAATACAAATGAAGTACTGAAAATACTCCAGCAAGGTTGCTTGATACAAGTATAAAAATCAGTTGAGTTTCTGTTACCCACAACAAACTTTTAGAACACAGTTATTCTTTTAAAAAAAAGATACCGTTTGAGACAATAACTAAAGGTACCAAGGACTTGTATGGAGAAAGTTATAAAAGTTTATTGAAAGTCATTCTGAAAAGACTTAAAAGGGGAGCTATGTATGCTTACCAATGGGAAGACTCAATATAGAGTCACTTCTCCCCCCATGTAGTCTATACATTTAATGAACCCCCCAAGAGTGGCCAGAAGTAGAAAACCAGGGGAGAGTAAAAACCAACTGAAGACAGAATCTCAAGTGGGACCTTTAAAAAGACCTTCAATGTCAAATGGTACAAAAGAAGTCAGGTAATATAGGACTGAAAAGTAATCACTGGATTAACCACAGGAAGAATTTGAGAACAGTTAATGCAAACAACTTTTTCAAGAATTCTGACTGAAATAAACCACAGAAATTAAATCGTAGTACTCAGAAAAAATAACATGGTGTCAAATGCACACATTTTGGACAAACTGAACAAATTTCAGACAGAACTGGACTCATCAGGCTTCACCACTTACTAGCTGAGCTTACCTCTTCACCTGCACAATGGAAAATAATTGCTATTGCACAAGGCTATAGTGACAATTAGATATTAGATCTCTCTCTCTGCATATGTAAAAGTTTTAGTATAGCCTTGTAATCATCTATATAACCATCATAGATGTTGGCCTCCTACTCTACACCTGCTTCTTCCTATTGCTTTGTTTTGAGATTCAAGGATTCTATGATGTGTTAGGAAACCTTATACTTGATCTAGGACATGAGGATATCTAGAAAAGGGCAAGTATGATCTACAAAATGGCAGAGGCATCTTTCAGTAATGTCATTTATGCTGTACATAATGTCGTACCCTACTGAGGCTGACTCTACCTATGGCAAATAAATCCATAGTTTCACTATTCTCAAGGGAAGTAAACTAAATGGTACTTACTGCAAAGAAGACACAGACCTTATACAATTTCTCCATCTATTATCCTGTGTTTATTATTCCTTCATTCAACAAAATGGTATCAGTTGCCTCATGTGTCAGGAACTGGTCTAGGAGCTAGAAATACAACAGTAGCCAAGATCTACAAAGTCTGTGCCCTCATGGAGCTTACATTCTGGTGGCAACTACATGGTGTTTCTTTAGTTGGGCCAGCATTAATGTTATTTCTCATTTAAATAATTTTAAGCTTAAGCAAAGTGAAACTCTTAATTCAGTACACAAAAATAATCGGAGAGAAGTTGCCTAATAGTATATTACAAAGTTCACTATATGGATCGACCGCTGACAAGCACTTATATTCCTGACATCCTGTTCTGAGAACACTGTACACATTTTAATTTCTTACTTACCATTCAAAACAAACATATTAATTTAAAACTTGGTGGTACAGTGTGTTAGCTTTCCAATATAATTACGTTTTTGAGTCAAAAAGTCACTGAGTCAGGTTTAGTAGTCTCCTTGAAACAGAAATTACTGAGTAACTGATAACTAAATTCCAAGGCATAACCCATTGGTTTATTTTCTTCTGTCAGGAATCATACAATTTAATGCTGAAGACCAAGCACTGAAAACTTTTTAATGCAGATAACTGACAAAGGAGTGTATGTAACAAAAGAAACGCATTTGCTAAAAATGAAAAACTTTATATCTCCATATATATGTGGAATACCAGAGGTAATAATCAGACAGATTACAAAGATCAGAAACCTAACTTTATTTATTTCCTTTTTTGTTTGTCTAATTTGACTAACGAGCTTCACACTGACTCTCTCCTTAAACTTTCTTTTTTTTTGCGGTACGCGGGCCTCTCACTGTTGTGGTCTCTCCCGTTGCGGAGCACAGGCTCCGGACACGCAGGCTCAGCGGCCATGGCTCACGGGCCCAGCCGCTCCGGAGCATGTGGGATCTTCCCGGACCGGGGCACGAACCCATGTCCCCTGCATCAGCAGGCAGACTCTCAACCACTGCGCCACCAGGTAAGCCCCTAAACTTTCTTTTTTTATCATTTCCTTTTGCATATCATCCCAGAAACCAAAAACCACACATTCCATTCTTCTCACAACTCAACTGGCTGGTAACAGTTTATAGATAAGAATATTAGACACACACACAGTTCTACAAATTCTTAGCAACTCCTCAGTTTGCAAAGAAGATTAAAGTTAGACATAATATGAAAAAAAGAAAAATAGGAAGGAAGAAAGGAAGGGAGGACCTTAGAAATCCATGAATTCTTTCATTACTACTCAATCAGGACATGGCTTTATGAGCCCATTAAATCTTTCTCTGTATCAAGCCTTATATCCACAAAGTAGAAACTGTTTTCATTGTGGGACTTAAGACTACCAATGTTGACAAAATATTTAAAACAGTTTAAATAAAAGTAAGTGTAATAGGGGCTTCCCTGGTGGCGCAGTGGTTAAGAATCCGCCCGCCAATGCAGGGGACGTGTGTTCGAGCCCTGTTCCGGGAAGATCTCACATGCCATGGAGCAACTAAGCCACAACTATGGAGCCTGCGCTCTAGAGCCCATGAGCCACAACTACTGAAGCCTGCGCGCCTAGAGCCCGTGCTCCACAACAAGAGAGAAGAGTAGCCCCAGCTCACTGCAACTAGAGAAAGCCTGCACTCAGCAACAAAGACCCAACGCAGACAAATAAATAAAAAATTTTTTAAAAGTTAAGTGTAACATAATATGTCTGAAATACCAAATTTCTCGCCAGTTACGTCTAAGCCATATCATTTAATTTCTGCAATAAAATTTTTTTTAAATGTACAGTTGATTTATGCCAAAGACAGGGCTGTTACAAGCAATTCCAATCCATAAAAACCTGCAGAAATCAATTTTCTCCAATATCTCCTCTACTGGATCTCATACTTCATGTCCTAAAGTGGAAGCGTTTGAGGTAGCTGAGCTACCTCAAGAGCAAGTGTAACACAGGCCCGAACAGCTGTAGACATTAGACGATTCCTGATTCTTCTAATAACACAATGGCAATGGCTTTTACATTGTAAGTGGCATCAAATAACGAAGTCATACTGATAGCAAGAAAGAGGGAAAGACTATCTGGCACCTTGTGGCATTCCAGAAGCTCAAAGTGCAATACAGGGTTAACGCAGAGCTGCACAGCAGCAGAGAGAACTTCAAAGATGGAGAGAAAAGGAAAGAGTTCAAAGTCTCAACACCCATCAGTAAACAATCACAACAGGTTGACAGGTGGAGAAAATAGAATACCTCCTCTCACCCTTTCCACAGCTACCAGGGGCCCCAGACAATATCTGACTATTGTAGTGTCAGGGAGAGTGCAGAAATGCCTCCCACCCAGGTCATTTCTTGGCCTGCTTTGAAGCGGTGTGTAATTCAGGAGGGAAAATTCCGTCAACCTTTGGCAGGGGCATTTTCTGGCAATGGCTGCAGTAGCGACATCTTAGTGAGCTGGATTTCAGGACCAGACGCTGTCTCCTGGCACAGAACCCCAAGTCAACTCTGAGGGCACACAGGTATAAACAAGTACCAGCTTCCACCTACAAAAAGTCCTCAGCCCTACATAAGTGTTAAAGGCTATTTTCTTCCCAGAGACCAGCTGTGGGAGAAATGGTTCTAAAAGTAAGGGGGCCACAAAATTACAGAAAGGGAGAATAGATTGGCAGTTGCCAGAGGTGGGATTGGGGGAACGAGTGTGGCTATAAAAGGGCAACCTGAGGAATCCTTGTGATGATGGAAGTGTTCTGTGTCTTGGCTGTGTCGACGTCAATATCCTGGTGTGATACTGTAAAAGGTACTGCAAGATGTTACAATTGGGGAAAACCGGGCAAAGGGGACATCGAATCTCTATTACTTCTTATAACTGTATGTGAATCTAAAATTACCTCAAAATTTTTTTTAACTAATTTTAAAAATATCAACCAACTAGTTCAAAATCTCATCTAAATAGTCAATATTTGAAATATATGCTTTAAGATACAAAGAATTATTTAAGAGAGAAAAAAAGCCAAGTAATGTAAAGAAGATAGACTCCTCTAGATATTATTTTTACTCTAAGTTCCGTTTCCATGGCAGAATAGAAATGGACGTAATTGAGAAACCGCAGGTGGAACAGCCCATAGACCAAATAATTTGCCTCCAATGTATGCAGGTTTTTCCATTCTACAACTTGTTCACTCACTATGAGTGCAGTCCTATCTGGGCTCATGGAATAAAACACGATACAACACAGTACAAAGATCTGATGCAAAGTTTCAGTTAACACTCCATTTTTATGATTTTACTCTAATAGTCATGGGGAAAATATGAAATGATTCTAAGATGAATCACTGTTTGAAAATTCTTTTTTTTTTTTGATCGCTTATTCTACTTATCAGATTCTCAATTATTCAGAGGCTCACTACATGGTCTATGGGCTATTGTGCCACCATGGGTTCTCAATTTCTTCCATTCTCTATTCATAGTCTCTGAATACTCCCATTAGATGGTGAGGGAACAGCAGGCAGAGGAAAGAAGGATGAAGGTCAAATACCACTTTTGCTACCTGTTTGTGGCCATATTAAAAAGTTAGGCGGTGGAAGGAGGTTATGTAAAGGTTGTATAAAGACAAGATAGAAAGATTCTGTATGCCTCAGATAGCTGAATGTTATAGAGCATTACATTTTTAATCAGTAAAAGAACGCTGAGAACTGCTCTGGTGACCCCAGAACATGTGGTCACTTCCCATTTCTTCACATTTCCTATAATGTTACTGAATAAACAGGATGTGCACCGGCTCCTGGGGCCGGCATCTGTGCTACTTTATGAGAAGACGTCTTCCAGCAGAGGCCTTCCGAAGCTGGAGGTGGAAGCACCAGGTTTCAGAATTGCTGCTCTGTTGTCTGAGGAGACCAGCGGCAGACAGGCCCCTGAGGAAGTCAACAGCCTAATATGGACCAAATTGTTCAAAGTCAGACACATCTTCAGTCAGGGGCAGCCCCTGCTATAGGCTGAAAACTATTTTCACTGAAAAATAACAGCTGATGTTTCTAAATTTTAGTTCTATAATATAAATCAATTCTTGAAAAATCCTTATCAACTCCTTTGGTTTGTCTCAGAGTGAAGAGTTCAGCATTCAAGGAGCACTGCAAATACTTGTACTAAAAGCAGGGTAGCAAACTCAAAGGCCTACAGGGACCATGTGAGTAACAGACAAGAGAGAAGCATCCTGGTGATAAGGTTAGGAGAAGCAGGGAATAGTGGGGACCGTGATAAACCATAGAACATATACCCCTCCCAACCGATGGGGCAGCCACTACTCAGTACCGGCCAGGTGCTTGCACGTGCGTGCGCACATACACACACACACACACACACACACACACACACAGACACACAGAGTTGTGACTGGAATTTGGCTTGTGGATCACCAATCTGAAATTCCTGTTTCAAAGGCTATTAACCTGGCCAGAGTGCCCTGAAATCACAAGAAGCTCAGATAGAGAATAACAGCAAAAGTATAAACTGCCTCAAACAAGTATTTCTGCAACCAATCCAACATACCCAAGAGACAGAGCACCTCCTGATTACAGCCTTTTCTTGGCGATTCTTTCTACCTTTTGGAAATGCTTCTTGGATGATCTAAGAGAGCTGAGGTCTCTCTCAAAGCTAAGCGCCCCCGGAGATAACGCAGCCAGCTTGGCTGGTCCCGCGCCTGCCCTAGGGGTGAATATGCCAATTAGCTATTTGTGTTCCTGGCACTTCTTTCTGGATTGAGGCGTTCACATTCATCCTCAAACATCACACAATTCAGGCAGCTCCAGAACAGAAAACAGAGCAGCAAGTGTGTGCCTGGGAAAGGAGGAGCTTCGGGGGAAAGGCGAGGGGGGCACAGGGTGGAGGAGGGGGGCTGCCCAGAGTGTTGCAGCTATTTAACTGCACTCTCCACACAGTCATTCTGTTTGACTGGTAAAATCATTAGGAAAACACCTTTCAAAGCAGGCTTAAGACAAGAGAGTTTTATTTGACCCTCATGAAAATAGCCTGGGCGGCACGTCTCTCGGTCAATGACGAGCTTTACTGCGGCCTCCACTTTGGAAAACCCTGATGGCAGCCAAGAGCTGGAGGCCCATCTCCAAAACTTCTGAGGAGGCCCTCCCAAGGAAAGCTCTCCCCTGCATCCCCTGCATGACATAGCTGGGTGGACTCAGTAGGAAGCTGGAAACGGCCCCTCTGCCTGAAAGTCTCCAAGAAAGAAACAGGGCCCCTTCTTCGGCTGTGCTGGGAAGTTAACGGAATAACTTTAAAGGAATAATGGGGTCACAGTAAGAGAAGAGCATGGCTCTACCCCAAAGAACGCAGCTGCCTTGAAGTCCAGGTTCATAAAGTTAAGTGGACTACTCTGGAGTTCAGTTCTTTGAAATAGGGTATTTGAAACTGTGGCTGAAAGTTGGTGGAGTGGGAGAGATTCTTCCAGTATGTTTGCCATTTCCGTACGCGATATCTCAATTACTGAGGTTAAATACTATCGCTGGTTTCACAAAAATACGACGCCTCTGGAATGGAAAGGAACAGTATCAAATTAATGTCAGGGATTAACTGAATATGCCTGTTCAACTTCCTCAGGTTAATGCCTCTCTATGTTTATCACTTTATAATGTTGTTCCCTCATATGAACAGGAAGTTATTCTTTCAAAGTCCAATTTTTAAATTTTTATCTGACCCAAAAGGTTTATAGATCTAAAAAATAAAAAATGTAATAGGTTTCTCTTCCCATGTTCCTAACATGTTTTATACTCTCCACCTACAGAAGAAACAGGTGCTCTCATTGTGCCGTGTAACTAGCTAAGTAAGCCTCACTCATCCCCGCCTCGGTCAGCGTCTAGAGCACATGTACTGAGTGCTGAACAAATGTCTATTTTTAATGGTGAAGATAATTCATGGAACTGCCTTCTGCATCTCTCTCCATTCAATATAAGAGAACATACAGGGGGCTTCCCTGGTGGCGCAGTGGTTGAGAGTCCGCCTGCCGATGCAGAGGACGCGGGTTTGTGCCCTGGTCCGGGAATATACCACGTGCCGCGGAGCGGCTGGGCCCGTGAGCCATGGCCGCTGGGCCTGCGCGTCCGGAGCCTGTGCTCCGCAGCGGGAGAGGCAACAACAGTGAGAGGCCCGCGTACCGCAAAAAAAAAAAAAAGTTACTGCAGCCATACACGTGTAAGATAATAAGGATATGCACGTTGAAAGTGGCAGTGAGGACAGAGAACAAAGGAGTAAACACCAGGGTTTCATGAAGTCTGGATTTTGGTAAAAAACAAAAACAAGAAGGGGGGGAAAGTTATGTTTAGGTTTTCAACTTGGAAATAAGGAAAAATGATGGAATAATTTGGGAAGAAAGTTGACAAAATGAGGATATCCAGTTTATGATCCAGCACCAGCTTCCTGCTCATCAAGGAGAACGATGAATCGCTTATTTGATTGGAAGTGAATTAGTTACGTTCAAGCTTACAGAGTGACATCCAAGTGAAGTTGTTTTCCAGACAGTAGGCGTTTGGAAACTGGATGTGGTAGAGACTTATTTTGGTGGCTGCAGTGAACCACACCTCTTGATAGTCATACCTTGTGTGGCCCCTCCCATATTGACTCTAGTCTTGGGCCATGTTGCCTGAATTCAGTCAATGGGACATTAGCAAACATGACGTGAACAGTGCTTACAGACGGGAGCTCTGGTCTTGCGATCCAGCCTCTAGGTAAAGAAGCCCAAGCTAGTCTCATGGAGAGACCGCGTGGAGAAAGGAACACATCACTGGAGTTTCAGTTACCCTGCCAAGGCACCAGACACCTAAGCAAAGCCATTTCAGGTATTCCTGTTCCAGCCACCATTTGACTGCCGCTGCTATGCTAGCAGAAGAACCATCCAGCTGAACTACAGTCCATACACAGAATCATGAGAAATAATAAAATGGTGATTTTAGAGCATTAAATTTTGAGATGTTTGTTACACAGCAATAGATTTCTCAAGCACTGGAGGACAGACGAGATATAAGTCTATAAAAGGGAGCTTTAGGAACAGTAAACAGCAGTCACAGCTAACATTCACTAAGGGCTTACTATCTGACATATTAATACAACATTATCAACACGGGGGCTATTCTTAGCTAGCATCCCTGCTTGGCAGATGAGGAAACTGGTATTTAAAGAAATGAAGTAATTTCACCCAAGATCATACAACTAGAAAGGCACAGCTGAGACCTAAACCCAGGTCTACCTGTTGCCTGCACAAATGTGGAAGACAAGAATGACCTTAACAGAGTAGAATAAAGGGGTGAGGGGGCCGGGGGTAGGACCAGGGCGGAAAGAACAACGACTTGATTACAGTTTTGCATTTTTCTCTAATTTCAATAGCTGTTCAACACAGTCTAGTTAGGGAGTGAATCAAATCTAGCCCCTATTTAGAAAGCCAGCTCCTTTTGTCGTTCTCCCTCTGCACTGAACTCTGGTAACAGCAGGTGTCCCCTACAGCCACGTGTACAGTCACTGGTTGCCCCATACGTCTTTTGCTTTAAGATCATCACTGGCCATCTCCAGGGACACGCCTGACACGAAGTGCCCTGTTTTCTGGGTTCACACGCTTTTCCTTTGGCCATGCCTTTTTCTGATGATATTATCAGCCCTTCCCCAAAACCGACTGTCAAAACCCTCCAGCAGAATTTGAGTCAAAAATCCTTAGCGCTTGGCCCTTGGAAATCATCTAGTGCAGACTTTTCAGTTCAAGATAAGGAAGCAGAGTCCCGGGCTGGTGGATTGCTTTGCCCAAGATCACCTAAGGACCCAGGGTCAAAAGTCAGCGGTCCTAACCCTCCTCTTGCTGGCTGCAGAGCCAAACTGCCCTGAGAAGCATGTCACTCTATTATTTTCTCATCTGCCATTCTTCAAGAAATAGCTGGTTGAAATAACGCTGAAACTGTGCCTTGTTCCAAGCAATGAGTTGTGTGATGATGGAGAGGGTAGGGGGAAAACCGGCGAATCGAGAAAAATACCAAGAAGTAAGGGAATTTATCTCCCCAAAGAAAATCTTCTTATACTGTGTCTTCTTATTCCTCATAATAAAAAGACAAAGAGTTAATTGCTATAGTTTATAAAGTTTTTAAAAAAAAGTCACAAAAGTGCACAAATAGCAAAGCAAATAGCATCTGGCTCTAGTACTCACACTTCGATCCCAAAAAAAGGAGCCTAGAATCACAATTGTTGAACGTATTTCCTTTCTCTGTGCCACGGAAAGTCATCATTTTGTTTTCTTTTGCTCCTTTCTCCTTCCCAGAGTTGGAATACCTCTCTGAAGAGAATGCCAAGAGCCCACAAAACTAATTACTCAGGAGTTTTGAATATGAAAGTCTGTTTCAACCTAAATCTTCTCTTGCATATTCCTGGGTGTGTGTTTGTTTTTCTTCTCTTTCTTCCTTTCCCTCTTCACTTTCTACCTCCCTTGCCCTGTCTGCTCCCCTGATTTCATTTATCCTTTCTGCTTCCTCCAAAAGATATATGAGGTTACTAAAAAGAGAAAAAAAAAATCAGACATCTATAAAGGCATCCACCATTATCTCGACATTATTTTTAGAGGAATAGGAAAGGCTTTAGGCACAGAAAGTGATTCTTCTTGAGATGCTCTGAATGGAAACCTCTTATCTCAGGCATGGAAGGGAGTCACCCTCCCAAGTAAACTGTTCCAAGACCAGACACAAAATACAGCTCACTTTGTTCAACTCATACCTTTTACTGCAATTATCTCCCCCCCACCAAGAATTTCTAAAGTATTTTACTTTCTATCTCTATGGGAACGGTGATTTTCACATGAAGAAAAGATTATTCAGAATCTAGGCATATTCTTCCAGCTGGACAATAACAAGGGATCAAACTCCTGACGTGCATTTTTTCAGATTCGTGGAAAGAACTTTTAAACCAGGAAGGTGCTTTGCAGATGACCTGTCCCAACACCGATGTTTTTAAAAATAGGAAACAGTTGCTTTGACCAAAAGATGTTTTCCTTACCCCACCCAGACCTCTCCCCCTTGCAACACTCAAACCCTAAGGGCTGCTGGTCATCACAGGCCATTGCAACACCACTGGGAGCTAAGCACACTGGGGTCCAGCCAATTCTTCCAAAGAGCCATTTTCCACTGGAATCCGGCCTCTCCCCTCTCAGCATATGCAGCTGTTTTCTGGCTTCCTGCAACGGCAGCTACGATATAAATTTCCCACGACCACACTGAAGTCTTTCATCCTTCAAGGTCCATACCCCCTCTTCCTCCTTGTCAGTGCTATCCACTGACCGTCACTGTCACTCACTGAAGACCTTGGAATTAGGCACCCCGCCTCCCTTGCCGTCATCTAGAGAGATGGCACTGTTCATGCAGAAGACCCACCAACATCGAGTCTAGCAACCTGCATTCACCACTCTCACGGCCGTGCCATCACTCGAGAGCGGCTTCATCTCAAACTCCGACATGGCATAACCTCATTTCCTTCGGCTGGTCCTTCAGCCACTTGGACTTAAATGGTGGAGTCAGGTTCAGTTATCTACCCATCCGTAGCCTCTTGGGCTTCCCTCCTTATCACTCGGAGCTCTGCGGGGCATAACTCAGTTCTGCTTTTTCTTTCTCGCACTTCTGCAATCGAAGCTCCAATTTTTGGATCAATATAGCCATCTGGCTTCTCCACTCCTGCACTTGCGCTGTTGAACCTACACAGTGGAAACGTCCCCGGAAGTAACACAACCATCCAGACTGGTGTTGTTATGAATGTGGGTCTCCAGCCTCAAGTGAGCCATGAGCGACTGTGGGCACATCCCGGTCTCTGTCCTCTCCCATGCTCTACGGCAGCCATAAGACTTAGAGCTGGCTCTACAGGCCCAGCCCACAGCCATACCTCCCTCCCAGAGATAACACTGCCTCCTGCTTCAAAGAAAAACCGAAGATCGCAGACCTGAGGTCCCTCAGTGTTCCCATACCTAAAACATATTCACTCACACTGTGCTGACCAAGCTAAGCTCATCATTTAGTGGAACACATTTGTCTTTTCTTTCTCTCTTTTTTTTTTAAACAGCAACTAAGCCACCAAAGAGGGTTTGTCATTTCGTGCCATTTCGCTACAAAATCGGCACACTGAAATCTCTGTGTATCTGGTGGTGTTGTCTGGCATGGCCTTTTAGCTTCCCAGTGGGGAGGCACCCTGCCCCTGAGGACATAAAGATAAACAAAGAGGCCCAGTTAAGGAGACCCAACAGTCCAGGGTGCGGATAAGGGAGACGGGCGGTACATGGAGAAACTCCCCCGCTCTTGGCCCAGCACCTAATCAAAGCCCCTCACATCCCCTGCTCTCTCCCAGCAGTGTCAGTGAAGTAGAAAGGCATCTGATCTCCCCCTTCCCTTACTTCTGTGTCATCTTGGACCTCTCATGAGGCTCAGACAACTGACAACAGAAGTGCCTCTAGTTATGCTGATACCCCTGCTTCTAATCAATGCTAGTTTGAGGATGATGTAAGACAGAAGCAACAGACGTTTCCAATCACAGACTAGAATATGACTTTAAAAAAAAACTAACACCTACCCAATCAGACTGCAGCCTCAACTGCCCTCTGCTGTCTGGTCCTCAGAAACAGGCATCTGAGGCCCAGTTCACTTCTGTGATGAGGGACGAGCAGGGCAGCCTGTGGAGTATCTGGCAGCTGGTGGAGACCAGGGACAGCAGTGATGTTATCTGTGACCACAGGCGACAGCCTCAAACATCTCCACATTAAGTATTACTCTGACTTGTTGGGAATCCTTTTTTGTTTGTTGATTTTAATAATATCCTTTCTTCTGGAATAGGATCATTATTCTTGTTTTCAGAAATCCTAAGGAAGCAAAACTAACTCACGTGTGTTGGGGGGAAGGAAAAGAGAACCAGAAGAAAAAAGCTAATGAAAAACAGTACAGAGGTTCCTCCGAAAATTAAAAATAAAACTACCATATGATCCAACAATTCCACTTGTGGGTATTTATACAAAGAAAACGAAATCACTAACTCAAGAAGAAAATCTGCACCCATGTTCACTGCAGCATTGTTTACAAGAGCCAAGACATGGAAACCACTTGTGTCCATCATTGATGGATGAATGTATAAAGAAAATGTGAAATACACACACGCACACACACACACGAATATTATTCAGCCATAAAAAAGAAGGAAATCCTGATCCATTTGGGTGGATCTTAAGGGCATTATGCTAAGTGAAATAAGTCAGACAAAGATGTATACTGTATGATATCATTTATAAGTGGACTCTAAAAAAAAAAACTCTTAGATACAGAGAACAGATTGATTAATCAACTGCCGAGCCGGGGGGCTAGGAAGGTGGACAAAATGGGTAAAGGAGGTGTAAATGCACAAACTTCAAATTATAAGATAATTAAGTCCTGGGGATGTAATGTATGGTACGGTGAGTACAGTTAACAATACTGTGCTGTATAATTACAAGTTGCTAGAAGGGTAGATCTTAAAAGTTCTCATGAGAAAAAAAAATCTGTATCTGTGTGAGATGATAGATGTTAACTCAACTTACTGTGGTGATCAGTTCATAATATATACATATATCAAATCATTATGTTGTATAACTAAAACTAGTACAATGCTGTATGTCAATTATATCTCAATTTAGAAGAGGAAAAGGGAGGAGAGGAGGGAGAAGGCGGGGAGGAGAAAGAAGCTAGCCTCCGTGTTCCCTGGCAAGCACCGGTCATGGAAGGTGAAGCCTCCTTGGGGTCTCAGTGGGGACCAAAGCAAAACGATCTCAGCATGAAGAGGAGGTCAGTCTCGTGCCTCTCTCAGAAACCCTCCGCCCCACGTCCTTGGGATATCGCTGTGAATAAGCGGGTCCTATCCAAGTCAGGGTTGAACACTTAGGCCAGTCTAGGATTTATGCCAACACGGGCCCTGCGGTGGTTAATGTCATGTGTCAACTTGGCTGGGCCATGGTGCCCAGATATTTGGTCAAACATTATTCTGGATGCTTCTGTGAGGGGTGTTTTTGGATGAGGTTTATATCTGAAGTGGTGGACTTTGAATAAAGTGGACTGTCCCCCATAATGTGGGTGGCCTCATCCAATCACTTGAAGGCCTAGTAGAACAAAAGACTGACCTTCCCTGAGCAAGAAGGAATTCTGCCAGCAGACGGCCTTCTGAACTTGAACTACAACACTGGCTCTCCTCTGGGTCTCCAGCCTAACAGGTTTCCAGCTTCCATAATCACATGAATCAATTTCTTAAAATAAATCCCTCCTTCCCTCTCCTACTCTATCTCATCTGTACCTCCTAATGGTTCTGTTTCTCTGGAGAACCTGACTAATTCAGTCCTCCTACAAATTGAATTGCTAGGTGGTCAGGAGATAAGCAGCTGTTTAGCTGTTGCCCTTGGCAACATCTTCACCAGCAGGGCTAGCCTCTGTGATGAGACTCCAAAGTCAGGCTGACCTTCAGTGAGCACGGCTGCTCGGACGTCAAACCCCGTCCACAGGGTCAGTCCAAACTGCACTCGCGCTGGTCTCCTCCCTTCCCAGAGTTCCTTGCTTCCATTAAACTGACTCCATCCCTCTGTGATCTGATCCAGTCCCTTCATGTCTCTTCCAGCCCACTGCTGCACCAGTATAGGACTTTCCCAAAGAACACGGTTATGATTCACCTTAAAAAAGTAAATGATGATATGCAGAATATGTTGAGATTTAGATTTTTGGTATGCTTTGACTTAGAATGTACAGTGAATTAGAAATAATTAGTACTAATTAAGCACCATTTCCCAAAGCAAAGTAAAGCAAAGTTTTACTGATAACGACCAAGGCCATGCATCTGAGTGGGGCTTAAGAGGAAATAAGCCAAAGAATGGATGAAGGAGTGAGAAGTGGATTCCTTCTAGGGGGCAGGCATAGGCCTGGGCGCTGCTCACCAACAATCAGTCAGCTAGGGTGCTGCGTCCATCTGTGTGACCGATGGCCAAAGACCCCACCCATAGCTCCACCCTCCCAAGACAGAAGCCTCTTGGTTACCAACTCATCTCTCTCTGTCCCTTCATATTCACATACCCCAGAGAATAGTATCCACCATCTGTCTCTGCTCCCTCACTCCATTCATCCTTCTCAGAAATCTTTATATAAATAATATGTGGATATAGAATTGTTAAAATTTTCCAACTACATAGATAAAGAAGTAAAGATTCCCCTTCATTTCTTCTCTCTCAATCCTAGCCCCCTCTCCAAAGTTATAAGCACGAGTTAGCAGTTTGGTATATACATCCTTTTCAGCTTTTAGCCTACCTATTTACTCCATAAGTATATAGTTCTTTTGTGTGTGTGCATTTTTATAAACGGGGTATTTTTTTGTGTTATTCCAATAACTTCCTTTTTGTTTCCAAAGACAAAATGATCTTTTTAATTCCGTTTCAGAAAAAGCTGTCACATGAATTTGGTTTAGAAAACATGACACTAAGAGGCTTGGTTTTTCTGTAAACGCAAGGAAAAGAAATAACCGTTAATAGGTTCAATGATAATTTTCTGGATCTTCCTCTTGCATCAAAAGCTGTATATCTTCTCCCCAAAGCACCTGCTCCAAGAGCCAACTCACTCTCTTTATCTGCCTCTAGCCGGGACAGGCTAATTCCCCCCTCCAACACCCCTCTCTTCTTTCAGTCACACTGTGTTGGTGCTAAAGACCCTGGGCTCTGACCAATGAACAGAATTGTCCTTAAGCCAGCAACCCACAGGCAGTGGGACCCAAAGCCCCACTCCCAGTCCCGACAGCAGAGGCCATAGAGCTGGCATCGTTTCCACTGTCTCAGGAAGAAGGAGCCAAAAGGTGACCCTCAGCACAAAGCAAGGCCTAATATGAAGAAAGACTGAGCGCTCCCAGGCCCAGAGTAGGCTGCAGGCTACAGTCAAGAAAAGGGAGTTATTGCAGTCACTCCACCTTTAGAAAGAAATAAGGGGGGGCTTTCCTGGTGGCGCAGTGGTTGAGAGTCTGCCTGCCGATGCAGGGGACACGGGTTCGTGCCCCGGTCCGGGAAGATCCCACATGCCGCGGAGCGGCTGGGCCCGTGAGCCATGGCCGCTGAGCCTGCGCGTCCGGAGCCTGTGCTCCGCAATGGGGGAGGACACAACAGTGAGAGGCCCGCGTACCGCAAAAATAAAATAAAATAAAATAAAATAAAAAGAAAGAAATAAGGGGAAAACTGGACCCTTTTCCACTACTATGGTTCTATAAGGTCCTCTACTGCTGAGCTCCAAGGGGATCTGCAAGCAGAAAAGGGTCTAAACAAATCAGGAGAACTTTGCCCTGGCTGAAGACAGGAGTGACAAGCAGGAAGACAGGTCAGTGTAATAATTTGTAGGAAGATGATGCTGGGAACTTCGGCTCTTCACAGGGCTGCCAGCCCTACAGAGGACAACACAGTAAGAACCAAGACAAGCACTCCTGACTGGTATAGCTGGGGAACTGTCAGGCCCTTTCCTGATCCCACACCAGGAGTCAGATCCCATTCCAGGTGTGACACATGAGAAGGAGGAGGAGTGCAAATCTGGCTGTGTGGACCAGTGCTGGCCCCAAATACAGGGACTTCACAAGTTCCAAATGAGACTCAAAGCTCCCAGGGATCAAAAGGGCCGACAAGCAAAAAGAGAGACCCCTGCACTCAAGGCAATACCAGTGTCATGGTGGCAAATGGACATCACCATGGGAAGAGACCAGCTACCGATAGCGATATGGGGAGACAAAGGGTGCTCTGAACCACTGTTGTTATTCCAGAACCTCTCCATCTCTTCTCTGGCTGTGGTTTCCAAAGGAACAGCATTTCTGATACAGGGCTGAGGACCAAGGTGGGCACAGAGGCAATGACAGCCAATATGTCTCAACAAGAGCACAGCCATCTTGGGTTCTGGCCTGGACAGAAGTCCAATAATTTCCTTTTTTCTCTTGACAAAATGGAGACCCTTCTCTTCTAATGTATGTACCTCACTTATGACATGCCAGACAGTGATGTAAGAGAGCTACGTTTCTCAACTGGATCACAATACATTTCCTAACTCTCCTCCCTACTCCCAGCCTTATACCCTTCGATCCAACCCACACACCTGCCTGAGTGATTTTACAAAAGCCCAAATCTGATATTCTTATTCTTATGATTAAACTCTTTCACTGACTCCCCACTGCCTTGAGGATAAAGACCAAATTGTTAGCATGGCTTACAAAGTCCATCACAATCCAGGCCCTTCCATACATCAGGACAAAACTATAATTCGAAAAGATACATGCACCCCTGTGTTCATAGCAGCACTATTTACAATAGCCAAGACATGGAAACAACCTAAATGTCCCTCAACAGATGAATGGATAAAGAAGATGTGGTATATATATATATATAATGGAATATTACTCAGCCATAAAAAAGAATGAAATAATGCCATTTGCAGCTGCATGAATGGACCCAGAGATCATCATACTAAGCCAAGTCAGAAAGACAAATACCATATGATATCATTCACATGTGGAATCTAAAATATGACACAAATGAACTTATCTATGAAACAGAAACAGACTCACAGACATAAAGATCAGACTTGTGGTTGTCAAGCGGGAGAGGGAGCGAGGGAAGGTTGGACTGAGAGTTTGGGACTAACAGATGCAAACTCTTATATAAAGAGTGGATAAACAACAAAGATATACTGCACGGGGAATGATACCCAATATTTTGTAATAACCTATAAGGGAAAAGAATCCAAAAAGAAATAGATGTATGTGTATGTACAACTGAATCATTTGCTATACACCAGAAACTAACACAACTTTGTAAATCAACTGTACTTCAATTAAAAAAAAAAAAAAAAAGAATCCTGGCCCTTCCTACGTGGCTGGCCTTACCTCTTACTATAACCCTACACTCTGGCCATGCCAAAATGTTTGCAGTTCCCAAAGCATACCAAACCTGGAGCTGCTTCCTTGGCCTGCGTGCCCTTATGAGTCTTCCAAGAAAAATTAGTTGAGTTGCTAAACACATATAAATAACCAGATGAATTCTGCTGCTGTATGGGAATGTTGGCCATACTGCTGTTAAAAGTGGTATAGAGGGTCTAGCAAAAACTGTTAACTCTGTTTAGAATAAGGACCTAAAGCATCACTTTTTGGTGGCAATTAGATAACACAGTCAGCTGCCGGGCAACACCTAGTTGCCTCCCAACACCCAGGCCAGCAGTCCCTCCTGTCTGAAGCCTTTTCTGACTTCCCTGTAGAATTACTGTCCTCCGTAGTACGATCTCACTCTTCCCCCAGGACACAACACGAGCAAAGCAGCGTAACATTTCAGTGTCCTTACTGACTTACATCTCTTTTTTTTTTTTTTCCTGACTTACATCTCTTTCTTGTCCTGCCGGACAATATACACCTTAAGGGGCAGAGGCCTACATTTTTTTAATTGAATTAAAATATTTTTAATTCAATTTTAATTGACTTAAAGTATTGTGTTAGTTTCAGGTGGTAGGTGCCTACGTTATCTGCCTTTTAATCCCCAGCACCCAATGCTATATATGACAATATAGTAGAAATTTTGTGGTTAAAATGGCAAATCAAAAAATACATTATTTTTATTGAGGTACAACTTAATATTTAAGATGAGTTACAAAGATATTGACAAGATACCAAAACCAAACAAACAGAAACTTTAAAGATGGCTTTTTAATAAGGCAAATAGAAAAAAGAGTTAAAAATTGGTGAAGCCAGGACTGAGATTACTATACTTGCTAGAAGCACACCACATATCGGCTTTCTAGAAGCCAGTAGCCATAACAAGTTTCCCGGAGTCCATAAGGTTAGAACAAACTGGCCACTAAGGAGAAGCGTAACTAGTCCTGACACGGTTACCACAGAGAAATTCTCTCAGGAGTCCTCAGAGGGGACACTATGTAATGAGATAAACAGCAGCTTTACATATTTCTTAGAATTAACACAGACACCAGTGTCAGAGAGATGTTACTTTTGAAAATCGTTTACCATAAACTACAGTCTCACACCAACGTATTCAAATTGGTTCCCTCGCTGATGGTCAGGTTAATTAGAAGATATACCTTAGTTATGAGTGGTAGTATCCTTAACATATTTTGGACCATGGACAACTTTTTGAGAACCTGATAAAATGCTATGTATCTTCTCCTCAGAAACAACACCCTGAGATAATATTTTGCATCTATTTTCAGGAGATTATGGAAACCTGAAGCTTGTCCATGGACCACCCATGTTAAAATCCACAACCCAGAGGAAAGATGTACTATAGATCCTTGAGTCAGGCCTCCATTAAATATTATTTCCCACAGCAGGACCTTAAAAAAGTGCTGCTCTCTGGCCTATGGACTGAATTGTAAAGAACCATGTGCTTTAACTGTCAGCCACAGTGAGCATTAGGCTCCTTCTAGAAAAACAGAGGTGCCTACAAGGAACAGCCAATCCCTTCTGGAGGTGATACCATGGGCAACGCCAAGAGTCTCCAGAATTCTACGACACAAAAGCTCTACAGTCCTACATCATTAAGCACGGCCAAAAATAACTTAAGTCTGGAAAATATTCAACGTAGGTATAACCAAATAGATATCCCAACTGGGTTTTTTTCACCCTAATCTCATTAAAACACTCAAAGACTATCTACTTTTTGAGTAATGTAACTTCCTGCAATGCGTTCCAAGAAAAATTAGTTGAGCTGCAAAACATACGTGTAAATCACTACATGAATTCTCCTGCTGTATGGGGATGTGAGCTACACTGCCGTTAAAAGTTGGGTGGAAGGTCTAGCAAAAATTAAAAGTTGGGTGGAAGGTCTAGCAAAAAATTATAACCCTGATTCAGAATATGAATCTAAAGCTTCACGTTTGGGTGGTAGTTAGAAAACAGAGTCAGCTGTCTATTAAGAATACTTTTAGATTATGATAATAAATTCATATCACCAATTTATCTTCAATTTTTTACCTTTTAGAGGGAGAGCATACTTCCAGTTCATTAAAAGTGATACAGTCCTTAGCCTGGCCTTAGAAACCCAAAATGAAAAACTCTAGACTCTCCCAAAGAAAATGTATTTCTTTTGTAGAAGGTTATTATGAGAAGTTTGGTCTGATATTCCACTGAAATGAACATATCAAGCCTATGTATGTTACTACTCTCCCATTATATATCACCCTATTTACTACTTTCTGTGTTATTTTCTTTTCTCAGTATTCTCAAGACTCTTGGAATTTTTTTTTTTTCAAGGAACTACATCAAGCTTACTACCTACATAGAGTTTCCGGAAAATAGCTTTATCCCACTTTTTGATATATAAGACAACCACTCATCTGCTGGTAACTTTCCTATTCTCTATCATTCTCATAGACTTTTAACAGTGCCCACATCTGTAAGCGATGTGTGTACCAGGGGACTGGACTGTTTTGAGTCCATGTTTTTCTGAGGAGAGGAATAACAAGATCGGAGCTTGCTCTCTGGAAAGATTACTCTGCCGAAGAACAATATCCGGTTGATTAGATGTGTTATGGGCTGAATTGTATCTCCTACCCGCCGCTGCCCCAAACTCATATGTTGAAGCCCTAGGCCTCAGTACCTCAGAAATGACTATTTGGAGATAGGGCCTCTGAAGAGGTGATTAAATTAAAATGAGTCGATTAGGGTGGGCCCTAACCAAATCTGAACCAAGAAGAGGAGGTTTGTATGTGTGCAAAGAGAGATGAAAGGGCAGCAAGAAGGCAGCTGTCTGTGAGCCGAGAAGAAGCCTCAGAAAGACCAAACCTGCAGACACTTTAATCTCGGACTTCGAGGCTTCAGAACTACGGGAAAATTAACTTCTGTTGTTTGAGCCACTCAGTCCACAGTAGTTTGTTATGGCAGCCCTAGCAAACTTACACAGATGCGAAAGGCTAGAAGCCATTGGCAACAGTCAGGGACAGAACTAGAGCAGCTGTGGCAACAATGCAGAGGCCAGCGTGAGTGTAAAAGACACTGCAGAACCAAATGCACAGGGCCTGAGAAAGGGATGTGAGGATTGAGGAAAAAGAAGAGTAGAAATTGACTCCAAGAGATGGGCGTGGCTGGCAAGAAATTTTTTTTAATATATTTTATATTTTAAAATATAGGGGAGTCAAAAAAGGGAGGCAAGTGATTCCAAGGAAAAAGGAGTTTCATTTTTCATTTTAGACACATTTCTAGATGTGTCTGGCTAAGCACTTTCTTTGTATCTTTTTGTCTTATCTTGGTCTTTATTTCCTCACATGCTAGACATCCAAACAATTATTGGTTGACTGAAAATCTCACTTAATTAAAATAAAATAGGTCCAAGTACATCTGCTTTTTTTCTTTTGGTTGCTTTTTTAATCTTACACCACATGTCCTTAAAGAGGGAGCCTATCGTGAATTTCCCTGAAAGGGTCTAGCTGTAATTTTTAAACATCCTTTTAGTTATTCTCTTTGCATTTTCTGCATGCTTTTGCTTATTCTGTATCTTAATCTTCCAGACCCTATCTCTGAGGTTCATTCCATTCTTATACAGTATTTATCCTTAATTACGTCCTACTCTATTTTACTTTTTAAATTAAATATGCCATTTCAAAATCTTTGAGTGCTTCAGAAAACAACCCCTAAACATTAAAGAGCTGTTTCATAATAAATCATGACAGAAATACTTTCTAAACAAAAAAGAACGCAATAAAGCAAGGGGTGGGAGAAAAGATGACAGAGGCTAACTCTGCTAGACATGGTAAAGGCTCTGGGAAGAGTTTAAATAATTTTTTAAAATCACTAATTCTGTTCAAATTTCTGCTACACCATCCATCTGGAATTCTGGCCATGAACTGAATTCTAAACACTAAGAAGTATGGAAGGCACAATTACTTCTTGTCACAAACAAAGAGATCGTGTTTTGAAAAGCCAACAGCAAAAACCCTATCCTTATCTGTAAAATGAAAATGATACTTGTTTCAGAAGATTGTAATAAGATTAAACATATTGTTCATAAAGCTGACATACAGCATGTTCTCAAGAATTTCATTCATTCATTGAAAAAACACTCAGAAAGTAACAAGGTCCAAGGAATACAGAGGTGAAGGTCAAACAACTGGCCCTTCCCCTATGATGGCACAGGGACTTTGCCTAGTCATTATGGTGCCTAATCTCCCTAGGTGTCTGGCTAAGGCTGGACAGATCCCATCAACCCCTCATGCTTTAACACCCTCCCTCCAAAACAGCCTGTGTCTCACTTTCCCCACCTGGTCACAGCTGAAGGTGTTGCTGTAATTCATTATTTTTTAATCTAACACTTGTTGTATATGCCTTCTTCATATACTACTGTGCTCTACTAAACCAGTTAGCAAGATTGGCTTCCCAATTTTACTTGCATTATATTCCCATTACTAAACTGCTGCATTTAGAGTAATGTATAAATATAAGTATATAAGAACTACTTCTAAAACTAAGAAACACACTCAGAATATTTCTCTTTTCACATAATTGTTTTGACAAATGCTTTGCCTCAAAGAAGATAAGGAGATAAGATTAATCAATCTTACATTTAAAGATTAAAGATTAAATTTGACTGAGAGAGGCTCTCCAAATTTCTGATTCTAGTAAGATAAAAAGTAACAAAAGAGGACCAACCATGCAAAATCCAAGATTATACCATCCCAGAATCAGAATTTCCAAGATGAAAGGGACCTTCTTCTCAAGTCCCCATCCAAGTAGTCATCCAACCAGTGAATAATGACACCTGCCCCTACATACACACACACACACACACACACGTCAAATAAGCCAAAGGTAGAAATAGCTAAGAAGGGAAAGGTCAAATGACACGAGAGAAAAAATTTAAAAAAAAAAATAAAAAGATGGGAGAAGAAACATAATTTATAGAAAAAATGAAAATATATAAAGAAGACATATAGCAGGTGTTAAATTAAAATGTAAGTTATTAGGCAGTAAATAATTTCATTTCCAATTCAAAACAAACACTGTTCATCAAATGTTATATTTCAAAAAGTAACTTTTTAAAAGGGGGTATTATTTGACTCTGTTACTCTCTTCCATTTCCTATTTATGTTATGACGATCTGTAAACCCATGAATTGTTTTCTCTTTATAAAATGATTCAGCTCAGAAAGCAGTAGAATGAGACTGGTCATTCAGCAATCTCTCCCACCCACCCTTGCAGACATCACATCACAAAGACTATGACTCACTTTGTCATACAGTTTCTGTCCTTTTAAGAGTTTTATGATTGTTGTGATGAATACTGGCTCATAAATCTGAATGAATATTAGAATGAAACTATTTGTGTCATTTCCTCACAGCCAAAGCAGATGCTAACAATGGAACCAGACAGTTCTTAATCCTAATTTATAAAATGATTCACAGGTTTTAGACTTGAGAGAGAGAGATTTAAGGATTAAAGTATATGGTTCAAGTATGAATTCTCAGATCTGTATTTTTTAATTAGAGGGTTATAACTAGTTCTGGAATTGGCTAGAAATGTTATGTTATTCAATAGCTGAAAAGAAAATCTTCCACAATAAAAATTAATCCTAACAAATGATTGTGTTTTACCTTTATTGCTTCCTTTGAATAATGTGAGAGGTGTCGCTGCAGAAGGAACTACGGTGATGCTGCAATCAATTTATCCATTTTACACGCCTCGTGCCGAAGTACGCATGCTTATTTATTTAAAGATCCAGCTCATTCAACAGTACAGATTGAACCTCTTCAACGGGCCTCAGCCTTGTCATTCACTGAGCAGTGGAGTCAAGGGGATCCTGGGGTGAGTAAATGCAGTCTCAGACCTCAGAGTAGAAAAGAGTAAAGGACTGCTAGGTAATGTCATTTGAATTTTTAAAAATCCCTGCCAACTAGAAATTTCCAGTAAAACTGAGGGACGTGAAGTTAAAATATATCAAGCTATTAGAGAGAATGTTTAGATAGCATGCAGGAGAGGAAAGACAGGTACAGGGAGGTATGAAAGAAATGGGGCCTGATGCCTGCCTAGGACTGGGGTAAGGTAAGAGGATTAATGGCCAATTCAAGGCTAAGAGAAGAAGAAGGATGTGAGAAGACGATCAGAAAGGAAGTTAGAAGACTTGGCTAATTTGTTGGGTACATGTTGAACTTAACACACATTCTTTGAGCGGACACAGAGAGGACAGAGTTCACAGCCCCAGTGCAGGAGACATAAACAATTACAAGCAAAATCATGAAGTCCGTAGAAGAATATGTACCAAGTACTATGGGAAATGCAGAGATAGAAACAATTAATTCTCCCTGGGAAGGCTGGGGAAAGTTTCACAAAGGAGAAGACCACCGAGCTGACTCATAAAAGATCTTTCCAGAGAAAGGTGGGAGTGGGAGGAGGGTGTGAGAGAAGAATTGATAAGAAAAAGAAGGATTTTCCAAAAACAAGGATCACAAGTGGAAAAGCCCATCATTGTAACAGTGACGGGTCTGTCAGATTAGAGACTACAGTGAAAGCACAGAGCACTGGCAGCGTCAGGGGAGCGCGGATGGCAAAGAGTGGGAAGTAAGACTGAGCAGGTGGGTCATATTGGAGAGGGAAAGTCGGGGAGGGTATGGTTGTAGGTAAATACAGGACAGGGGAAACCAAGAGACAAGGCAAGGAAAAGTCACTGAGGTAGGGAAGACTCCAAGGCGTCTAGCTTTGGAGACTAGAAGGATAATTTCACTACAAACAAATTCGGTAGGAAGGGTGCTAGTTGGAGAAAACTGTTACGGTCTGTTTTACGTGGGTTGAGTTGAGGCTGTGGCAGTGCATCTGTCCATCGAGCAGTGAGAAACACGGTACTAACACAGAGGTGGGAAGTCAGAGACAAAGACTATAATTGATCTGCCGAAGGACCACGAGTACACAGAAAGACGGGCAGAGTGCCAAGACAGAGCCTTGGGGAATATTATAGCAAAAGACCAAAAGAAGGAGAAACCAGAGGAAAAGACGGTCGGATGGGTGAGAGGAAACCAGGTTGATGTGGTGTAACAGAAGCCAAGGAATTCTCGGGAAGACAGAGGCAGACAATGGTGTCAAGTGTCAGAAGTAGGGCCACAAATTGGATAAGTTCATGTGATTGAACTGGAAGACTGCTGGGGCCCAGAATGATTTAAGCAGAATACCAGGTGCAGAATCCAGAATTAAAAAGAGAAAAGGAGATGAAGTAGAAGAGCATTCAGGATTCTAGGGTATTGGCCACGAAAGAAAGAATGATCAAAATGCACAGCATACCTGAGGAATTTTATATCACACGTACGTGGTAAAAATCTCAGGTGCTTTTTAAAGGAAACAGGATTCATAATGAGAGCTTTAAACTAATTATCCTGAGAAATGATTCATCTTTGTATAGATTACCCTTAAAAAGCTAATAGTCAGCTTTGAAGATTCCAAAATATTTTCCAAATATAATTTTGTTACATATAATCATCTTCATTAAAAGACTGACCAAGTGTCTAAACATATGTGTTAACTGCACCAAGAGAACTATAAACCTCGACCGTGCTTTTATACATCATGTGGTCCAGGAGGAGTTATTCCACGGGATGGTCCACACAGAATGTTCTCATCAGCAGCTGACATTTAGTGAGAATTCCCAGAGTAAAAGATACAAACCTTTTATGATGTTTACTTATATGGAGAAGTCATGGTTCCTACCTTAAGGTGTCAGCATTTTCTCAAAGCGCATAAATCATGAACAGAGAATAATCCACTCACAGAATCTAGCCAGATCATTACTACACTATACAAACTTCCTTTAAAAAACAACAAAAACTTTTCCCCCCCAGAATATCTTTAAAATCTGTGACACAAAAGGCCTGAAGCCTCTCTTTGAATTTCGCAAGTTCATGTTTTTAACGATGAGGGGTTGCATGGAGTATGTGCCATGGCACAGGGCACAGGGGTCACACAGACTGGGATCCCATCCCTTCTCCACATGGGAGTGGACGGGTCCCTCAGTCTCTTCAAGGCTCAGTGTCCTCTGGAGTCTGGAAGCCGAGAAGTGGGGCAAGCAGGCAGTCACCTCCTGGGAGAAGCCCTCCTGGGAGAGGCCCAAGGGCAGACCCAGCACTTCTAACTACCTTCATTTTCTCCAAAATAACAGCATCTGGAATAAATTTGATGCTAAAATGCACACAGGCAGCATACTTTGCCCTCACTATACTCCACCACATGTTGTACGTGCTGCTTGGGATAAAATGTTCTCTCTTCTGAATGTTTTCACGTGGTTCACTACTTTAGAGCATACACTTAACGTTACCCATTCCCATGGGCATTTGGAAGGGGCCTGTAAAAACATCCAGGACGCCGAAGGGAAGGTGGTGGGTGTGCACCGCGCACGGGGGGGGGGGGGGGGGGAGCACAGGCTCCGTCCTTGTTTTTATCATGCTTTTAGCAAGACTCTCGTGTCAAACACAGGTTATTCCAGGATTGTAAGAAAAGTGCAGGGAAGTTGCCTTTTCAAAGGCAACTTGTGAAAGCAATTCAAGAGAGAACCCAGGTGAGAAGCACAGGTGATCTTCAGCAACACTGTGAAGCTGGAAACACGGGCGTCCAGGCGTGTGATCCCTTCCTTTCTGCCGCCGTCCGCCCCGCCCCGCCCCGTGTCCTCTCCAGAACCTGAGCTACGGCCCCGGCCCCTAACCAGCGCCCCACATTCATGCCACATCCTTCACAGCTCCCCGCCCCCAGCTCCGCCAACTCCAGTCCTCCTGGTCAGGTTTTGGGGAAGAAACTGCACATGCAATTTAATCCACGCTAAACGGTAAAATCCGAACGCTGCTGAACCTTCCTTCCAGAGGGACCCTCCTCCCTCGGTATCCGTGGGGGGCCAGTTCCAGGATCCCCCGCAGGTACCAACAACCATGGAGCCTCAGGTCCCTCGAGGACCGTGGCGCAGCACTGTTGACCCTCATCTCCGCAGATAGGGAACCCTCGGATACGGAGAGCAGACTGTATTTGCATTTTAGAAACGTCCGGAAAGTGTTAATGCCAAAGAAATAAATCTCCAATGACAGATTTTAGGGTCCATTGGGCAAAACAGTTTGAGGAATGTGGCCTTGGGTTTTCCAACGTTTCAAACAGGTCTAGATATCTGGGCCTTAATTCAGAGGGAAGCTGTAGCAACGGTTAACTGATTTCTCCACGTTTCCTGATCAGTTTTGCTCGTTCAGGGGAATGGAGGGGATGTAATTCAGAGGATATTGTTAAGTCATTTTTTTTCTTATATATTTCCCATCAGTCTCCTCCTGGTTTGGTCAACTATCAGTACGCCTTCGACATGCCAGAAAAAAACATTGTACTTAAACTTATGTCCAGGTTGGGCTATACAAAAGTGGCCTAAATTTATCATTTTTAGGTTTACATTCTTGACAGGCTATCACCTGGTACAAGGTGATTTTAAAAAATCAGTGCTCTCCACAGATCTGGATGAATATTCTACTCTTCACTTTTAAACATCTTGTCTTTAGCTAGTTATCAAGTTGGTAGGGTTTCTCAACCTTAGCACTTCTAACATTTAGGGTCAGAAAATTTTTTGCTGAGGGATTAGGGAGGTATCTTGTGCACTGTAGCATCATCCCTGGCCTCTACTTATTAAATGCCAATAGCACCCTTCCAGGCGTGACAACCAAAAATGTCTCCAGGCATTGCTAGATGTTCCCTGGAGGTGGAAGGCGGCAGGCAGTACCAATCCTATTTGAGTACCACTGAGTTAAAATCAGATTACAAAAATGACAGCCCAGCCCAGAATTGGGAATAAAAAGTTAACAGTTGTTTTTACAAGGGTGGTAATGCGGTATACAATTCAGAATTACCCTCACTCACTAGCCCCTATACAGTTTTGTTCTAAATAAATAGGGTATCGAGAGTGTCAAAGAAAAAACTGTAATAAAATGTCTGGAAAAAAAAAGAGACTACTAGGGGAAGCCTCAATATGAACCCAATCTGGGGGAGAGTTCTTCTGTCTTCTAGTCAAAGAACATGTTCCTTTTTGTGCTACTAGAAAAGAGCAAAACTAATTGGGACATATGTGCACCTTGCCCTAACCAGCTGGGCTAGCCTGGCAGACAACTGCAGAACAAACTCCAAACACAAAGGTAATTTTGTGAAATCCATTTAAGTTACCAAAATAGAGAAGGAGCGCAACCAATAGACTGGACTAAAAGCATCTTTTCAGATTTACTGGATAGTACATGAGAAAACTTTTTAATTACGGCAGGCCTGAAAAAAATTACAGGCCTGCATCTTTTGCTTGTTGCTATTTTGGAACCAATAAAGACTCAATTCTTATGAAAGCACATTTCCCATTCCCGAATTTGTCAATGGAGGCTTGGCCGCAGAGCTCTCTCCACTTCCTACTCCCGCATTCCAAAGTGAAGGACACACCATTAGCATCATAAGGTAAAGACGGACTCCTGCGGGTCTTTTCTCAGGCAATAAGAGGATCAGGTTTTCCACCTGAAACCCATAAAGGAAGGAATGGCATAACAAACAGCTTTCAAAAGAGATGTTTTACCTACACTTACAGGGTGACAGTTAAAATATATCTGATCTCTTTCTCTCACTTCCAATTCATCAGTATTTTTACCAGCCCATTTTACACCTTTTTCTCCATCTTTTCTCTAGACCAGTGGGTTCTCAAAGTGTGCTCCCTGGTCAGCATCACCTGGAAACTTGTTAGAAATGCAAATCAGGCCCCACTCCAGACCTAAGCAATCTGAAACTCTGGGAGATGGTTCAGCCATGTGGTATAACAAACCTTCCAGGTGATTCTAATGCATCCCTAAAGTTTGAGAACTAATGAATTAGGCCCATCTTCTTTCTATAACCACAGATAGATTTTATTTTATTTCATTTTATTTTTACAGAAAACGAAACTGCATACTAGTAAACTGAGTCCTCTGTGCACTTTATATAAATCCTCATTTGATCCTCAATCCTGATGCAAGGTTGATTATCCCCCCCTTTCGGGATGAGGAAACGGGCTCAAGGGTTAAATGTCGCTCAAGGTCCCATAGCTAATAACTGCAAGTGGAAGATTAAAGTTTTTGCAGTTCTTTTCACTACTGCAACAAAGGTCTATAGCACTTTATTAATACAGTCCATATTTTCTGCTTTTTCAGTTTTCCGAAATTCGGGGAAAAAAAACAGAAATGGATGGGTGACAGCAGTGTGCCAACTGCCTTGGATCCTACCATACTGGAATTTAAGGGCACGACTCTGGAAAGGTATCTTTCCAATAAGGAACGTTTAATTCGGCTGCGGTCCCTCCTGGCTTTGTCCCGGGGACTGCGCGCATCCCACAAAGAAGGGGTCGGAACTTCAGGCTGGGGGCGCCAGGGGCACCTCCGTGAGCCACCCACCTCTGCTCGGCCGCCGGGCATCCCCGACGCGACAGGTTGTCTGCAACTGCAATTCACATTACCACAGAGAGTCACCGGCAAGGCCCGGGCGCCCTGCGGCTCCGGGCCCGGGGTACTGGTGTACCAGTGGAAACCGGCACACTCCAAAGCCTGGGCGAGCGTCTACCCGCCACCGCAGCTCGGGGCAGGAGGGGCCGAGTGGTGAACCCAAAACCGCCGAGGGCCGCGCGGGGAGAGACCACAAGCCCCACTGGGGTCAGAGTGAAGAGAAGGAAGGAGCGCGGAGGCTGGAAGGCAGGGGCGGGAGAGAGAACGGCAGGGGATGGAGACGGCACGGAGTAGGAAGAGCCGGCCAGCACTCACCGTGAGGGTCGCTCTTCTCGCGGACCCCGTCCACTCGGCCGTCGGGGTGGATGCGCAGGAAGAAGCCCCCGTTTTTGCAGTACAGCCGCTTGGGGTCCTTGAAGTGGCCGGGCGGGAAGGCGCCGCTGCCGCCGTCCTCCGGCAGGGCGGGCAGCGTGGTGATGCTCCCGGCTGCCATGGCCCCGACAGCGCCCTGCCGGGGTCCCCGAGCCCCTGGAGCCGCGCGGGGAGTCGCCGCGCCCCGGCCCCGGCCTCGGACGCGCTCCGGGGCGCGGCCCCGGCCCCGGCCCCCCAGCCTCCCTCCACGCGGCACGCGGCCGCGCCCGCGGGCCCCCAGCCTCAAGCTGTTCCGCCGCTTCCCTCTCCGCCGGCCCTAGAGCACGGGGAGCCGAGCGGCCCGGGAGCTGGGAGTAAGGGCTGGGTGTCTCCGCAGCCGCCGCTCTCGGGAGGGCCGCCTCCCGAAGCTGCAGCGCCAGGGATCCTTTTGCAACCGCGGGCACAGCGTCCGCTGGTCTGGCAACAGCCGGGCCGCGGCGTCACATCTTCTACGTCTCCACCCGCGAACGCCCACCAGCCCCGCAGGTCCCCGGTCCTCCTCCCTTCCTGCGCGCCGCCCCCTACTCGCTCGGCGTTTTATGGGACCGGTCTCCGGGTCGGGCGCTCTGGCCGCAACACGCAAGCGCGCGACCTCCGTGCCCGGCGGGGGGGGGCGCAGCCCGAACGCAGTCAGGGGGCGGGGGAGGTGCGGGGATGCGGCGGGAGGCCACGGCCCGGGCCTTCGCCGCTCCGGGGGCTCGACCCCGCCGGTTCCCCCCGAAGGCGCCCAGCCCAACCCCGCGCAACCCAAATCACATTCAGACTTTCTCCACACTGTGGAGCTTTTGCTGTGCAACCAGCCGTGATTCAACTTTTAAAAGTTTAAATGCAATTTTCTCCCCCATTCTTTTTCCCTGCCAGCGTTTCAAAGCGGAGAAACTATTTCCACCCCCAAGAAGCAGAGGAATCGGAAGCGAGGAAGGGTTCTGTGTCAGAATAGGTTTCGAACATCTCTCATCACCAAAAGCCGAGGGTTACTCACAAGCACAAACTGTTAACACTGAAGGCAGGGGCTGAAGTAGTTCACTAACATAAGCGAAGAAAGAGGCCAGAGAAGGGGAGCGGGTTGCGTTGCTAAGAGGAAAAGGCTTTTCTTTTACTAGCCTGACTAACTTGAATTAGACAAAAGTGGAAAGATGAAGGGCCTCAAATCCTCATCGTGATGGAAGTATGTTAATGTCTTATTGTAGCTAAACTGTTAGGCATTTCTTGGAGGGAGGGTAGTTTACTGAAAATCCCAAACTACAAAATTGAAGTTAATTGCACTTTGCTAATTTTCAGTAGAATATAACAGGTACTACAGATTATCAAAATGTCCATCCACAGAACTTCATATACTGAGCACCTACTGTTTGCAAAGCATTTCAGTAAGTGCAGTGGGAGATACCCAATCTTCTGGCACAGTGAGGCTGATACATGGGGAGCACGAACAACACAAATACCAGCAGAAAGTGTCAAGGCCATAGAAGTGTAAAAATAAAGTTTCGTGAGATTTCAGATAAGGGGTAACTCAGCTTGAGGGTAGGCAGCGGTTAGGGAAAGCTTCTTGGAAGATGTGAGAATACAGAAATTCCTCTATTTAAGAACATATTTGGTTTCAAAAGATTATCCATCAGTGCACTTGTTCATAAGTCTCCAAGAGGTGTTTAACTCTAGATGCATTTCTAGGACGTATGAATCGATTCTTTGGAGCTTTAAAACCACGAGTACTCTTCTCCAGGCTGATGTATGTTCTCTGACATCTGTCTCCAAAATGGACAGGTTTTATCTGCTTTGAAAATCTGTTAAGACAAACAGCTCCCTTCCAGACGATCTTTGTGGGTATCCTAGGGAATGCTTAAAGCTACTGCAGCATGCATCAGGTTGCCACTTAACTTTGAAATCGAGTTAGATTTGAAGAAGTCTTGAACTCCGTGTCACACAAACCTGAGTATTCCAAGAGCAAAGGGATAAAAGCTAAGTCAAAATATTTTTGAACAGTAGCATCCAGAAATTTGGGGAACACCTACAAGCAGTTAAGGAATCTGTGTGCTAACAGACCACAGGTCCTGAGGACCTGCATCCCATGTACAATAACTACTTGTTTCCTAGTTCCTTCTAAAACCAGAGGAGGAGATGTCACATGAAATGGATAAGCCAGCTCTGGGAATCTAGGTCTCCAAGACAAATAGTGTTAATTCCAAGAAGACATCATTAAGAAAGTTGTCTCATGTTCCTACCCAGACTCTTCTCAACACACCCCTGTACACATACAGAGAGACAGACAAAATATTCTTAGATGCAATCAATTTGCTCTCAGCTGAACCATAAGCACTCAACTTACATCCTCAATTTACCCAACTATAAGGATGAATATTAAAATAAAGATAATTTTGAAAAATAACTAGAACCAATAGGAGAATTCTATAAGATGATGGATACAAAACTCATTATTTTTAAAAATTATTAGTTTCCAGTGATAACTATTTAGGAACCATAAAGGAAAGAGGAATTTCCCTTACAACACCAAGGTAAATTACTTTGGAATTAATAAGAATTGTTCAGAATCTAAATGATGAAAAGTACAAAGGCTTAATGAGAACTTAAAAAAAATTTTAAGTGTTCCTGGATGGAAACATACAGTAAAATAACAATGTCAAATACCCCTAACCATACTTAAATTTTTTAAACAATATTAGTTTAAAATTTTAGCACCATTTTAAAACAATCTAACAATACTGTAAAATTCAATTGGACAAATAAACGTATAAGAATAGCAAATACTTTTTTCTTAATTGCAGGGAAAAAATCTGAAAGACTTTTAAGTGGACAAAAATGATTACTATATATCTTCAATGGAAAATTAGGCATTGTCTAGGTTATCTGATTCTGTGGGGTCTCTGTACCTTTGTCTTTGAGCAACTTTACAACTCTTGTAAGTTGCAGATAACTGTCATGGACTGAATTGTGTCCCCCCCCCCCGCACCAGATTCCTATGTTGAAGTTCTAACCTTCAGTATGACTGTATTTGGAGATGGGGCCTTTTAAGTAGGTAATTAAGGTTAAATGAAGTCATAAGGGTGGGTTCTTATAATGGAGTAATTAGGCAAGAAATGAAATAAAAGGATCCAGTTTGCCAAGGAAGAAGTAAATCTATCTGTATTTGCAGAGTACACAATCTTATATATAGAAAACCCTGAAGAATACACACACACAAACATAGACACACACACAACTATCTGAGCTAATAAATGACTTCAGTAAGGTTGCAGGATACAAGATCAGTACATTAAAATCAGTTGTATTTCTTAACACTAGTAAAGAACAATCCAAAAATGAAATTAAGGAAACAATTCCATTTACAATAGCATCAAAATAAATAAAATATTTAGGAATAAATTTAACCAAAGAAGTTCAAGACTTGTATACCAAAAACTACAAAACATTATTTGGAAGAAATTAAATAAGATGTAAATAAATGGGAAGACATCTGTATTCACGGATTGAAAGACAATATTGTTAAGATGGTAATACTCAAATTGATCTACAGCTTCAGTGCATTCTCTGTCAAAATTCCAACTTCCTTTTTTGAAGAAACTGACAAGCCAATTATGAAACTGATATGGACAGGTGAAGGACTGAGAATAGCCAAAACAGTCTTGAACAAGCAGAACAGAGTTGGAAGACTTGATTTCAAAACTTTCTACAAAGCTACAATGTATAAGACAGTGTGATACAGGATTAAGGGTAGACATATAAATCAATGCAATAGAATTGAGAGTCAAAAAATAAACTCTGACATTTATGATCAACTGATTTTCAACAAGGATGCCAAAACCATTCAATGGGGAAAGAAGAGTCTTTCCAACAAAGGTGTTGGGACTAGATATTCACGTGAAAAGAATTACTTTGGACCCCTGCCTCACACTATATTTTTAAAAATTAACTCAACATAGATCATAGACTTAAATGTAAAACTATGAACCCTCTTAGATGAAAACATAGGTATAAATCTTTGTGACCTTGGATTAGGCAATGGTTTCTTAGATATGGCACTAAAGACGCAACAATAGATAAATTGTACTTCATCCAAATTAGAAAGTTTTGTGTATCAAATCATACTATAGAGAAAATGAAAGGTATCCAGAGAATGGGAGAAAATTTTGCAAATCATATATATGAGAGTCTAGTCTCCAAAATATATAAAGAACAGTTACAACTCAACAGTAAAAAGACAACCCAATTTAAAAGTGGACAAAGTATTTGAATAGACATTTCCCCAAAGAATCTACAAAAATAGCCAGTAAGTATGTGAGAAGATGTTCAAGATAGTCATTAGTAAAATGTAAATCAAAACCACAATGAGTTATCACTTCACACCCACAAAAATAGCTATAATAAAAAACAAACAAACAAAAAACAAAATAACAAGGGCTGTCAAGGGTGTGGAATAATTGGAACCTTCATACAATGCTGGTGGGAACATAAATATAGAGAAGAGTCTGGCAGCTCCTCAAAAATTTAAACATAGAGTCACCGTATGACCTAGCAATTGCATTCATATATATATATATGAAATGAAAACTGTGTTCACACAAAAGCACGTCAATGAATGTTCATAGCAGCATTATTCATAAGAGCCAAAAAGTGGAAACGACCCAAATGTCTATCAATTGACAAATGGATAAACAAAATTTGGTATATCCATACAATGGAATATTATTTGACTCTAAAAACAAATGAAATACTGATACATACTAAAACATAGATGAACCTTGTTACAGTGGAATCAGAAAAGCCAGAAAGAAGAGCATGATTCCATGTATACAAAATGTCAAGAAGAGACCAAAATCCACAGAAATACAAAGTAGATAAAGGGGCTGCCAAGGGCTGGGAGAAGAGGGGGCTGGGGAGTGACTGCGAGCGGGTGTAGGGTGTTTTGGGAGTGACGAAAAAGCTCTGCAGTTAGATAGTGGTAATGGTTGCACCACTTTGTGAATATACTAAAAAGCCAGTAAATTGTACACTTAAAAATGGTGAATTTTATGGCATGTGAATTATCTTAGAAAAAAAATAAAGAAATGCATGTTGAAATAAAAATGAAAATTTTCTCCTATATAGTTGAGAGAAAAAAAGAAATGATATCACCCCAGGTTGTCAAGGACAGGGTGAACTGGAAACTTCATGAGCTGCCAGATGGAGGATAAATTATTGTAGCATTTTGAAAAGGCAGTTTAAAAGTGTGTGCATCAAGTCCTTAAATTTTTTTTCTTAGCAGGTTTTTTTTTTTCACCCTATCACCTGGCATGTAGGATCTTAGTTCCCCAACAGGAATCAAAACCGCGCCCCCGGCATTGGAAGTGCAGAGTCTTAACCACTGGACCTTCAGGGAAGTTCCAAGTCCTTAAGTTTTTGAAATTAAATATCACTTAGGCCAACAGTTTTGGTGCAAGAAATTTACTCTAAAGAAAAAAATCACAGACACGTACATTTAGCAACCTTGGTGTTTATTACAACATTGATTATAATAAGGAAAAAATGAAGGATAATCCAAATAATTAAAGGTGAACAAATTAATTTAAATAAATCATGTCATAGTCATAGAAACCAATGTGTTCCATGTAGCCACATAGACGGCTTTGTAGGAGAATTCATAACATGGAAAAGTACTTGCAATATACATATTGTTAATTGAAAGTAGTTTACAAAACTATAGAATAATATCCCATTTGTTATATACTCCCAAACCCATATTAGAATGAGATATGTTTAAATGTTAGTACTGATACCTTGGATGGTCAAATTATTTTTATTTTATAAAAATAACCTCTGGCTACTCACTATTACATAAAACTTATTATCTAAAATTGTGTCTTGTTTATTTGTTTCCTTATATTATATATTATCTGTCCCCTCACTTCAACAGAATACAAAGTCCCTTAAAGGAGAGATCTTTTTGCCCTAAACATTGCTGTATCCTTGGACCTAGTGGCACTAAGCAGTCTGAACAAATATATATATATTTTAAATGAACACATGCACTAATTTCATTTTAGAAAGTTGTTTTTGAAAACCAAACTCCTCGTCTACATTATGTATGGGTGTGGTCAATGACTCTAAATGTTAACCGTTTTTGAATGAAATCACACCAAGCCCATTTCCTTATGAAAGCTTACTAAAATATACAAATTACTGACTTCTAAAGCCTGGTACATCAGAAGTCATCTAATCAGTTCTCGAGTCATCATTATGACCATCAGCTGTGGTATAATAGCGTGAGCACCTCTATCTCCACGAGACGTAAAAAAAGGTTACTGTTTATCTTTCACGCCCAGGTGGCAGATTCTGGTCTCACCCAGAATAATGATCTGTGCTTTATGTGGATTTTGTGTCCTTGATTTTTAAAAACAGATAAATAAACAAGGAACACACTGAAGTTCCTGAAATAGCCAAGGCTTAATTACGTCACCTTCGGTCAGCTTATTTTTAAATAGTGTATTGTCACTCTACATAGACAGTCAAGCTACAATCATGCACTATTTTCAGATGTCTGTGACCATATTAATCAAGTGACCAGTCTCCTCTCATAGGCTTTGATTTTGCCTTCCCAAGATCAACTCCTAAATTCAGAAAAATAAAAACTTCATGATGTCTTTTACCTTTAAATTATCTTGGGCTTCCCTGAGGGCCACTGGACAACTGCAAGGACTTGTTCTTCTACCTTTGAAAAGAGAGGGATGCTAGAAGTAACTAGGTTTATTCATATGTTCTATGTTTTTTAATTAGCTCAACCCTACAGTAAGAGTTGGATGACAAAGCTATTGAATCAGAGGAGCTCAGCCTTCCTTATATTAATTTCATTCAAATAAATTGTTGTTAATAATAAATATTATTTCAAAGATAGCCCCTCACAGAAAGACCCTGCTATTCCTTATCTTCTGTGTGGTCTGCTCAGATTAGAGAGATTCGAATATCATTGTCCATTTGTTCTTATTTGACATTAGTGTAAAGGGGACATCCTGACCGTCAATTCAAGGCACTTTTTTTTTTTTTTTTTAATGTGCAAAAACTAGCAGAAAAAAACCCCTGTCATCTTAAAGCAACTGTGTAAGAAGCAGGAACCTGAATTTACCTTTGGGACAGACTGCTCCTTGGTTTGGGGAAAGCTATATGAACAAACCCTTCAATTATATAAATTTAACACAAGTATCCACCACTAGTGCTGTCCCCCTCCCTGCTCTAAACCCAAGTCAAAAGATAAATGACAGGGCTTCCCTGGTGGCGCAGTGGTTGAGAGTCCGCCTGCCGATACAGGGGACACTGGTTCGTGCCCCGGTCCGGGAAGATCCCGCATGCCGCGGAGCGGCTGGGCCCGTGAGCCATGGCCGCTGAGCCTGCACGTCCAGAGCCTGTGCTCCGCAACGGAAGAGGCCACAACAGTGAGAGGCCCGCGTACCGCAAAAAAAAAAAAAAAAAAAAAAAAAGATAAATGACAAACTGGGAAATTATGCAGTATCTGTGACATCAAAGTTAAACTAAAAAACAAAGAGACCTTAAATATCAGTGAGAAACGACTCACTGGCAAAGAAACATGAACAAGTAGTTCATAGAAAAAGAAATATAAATAAAATATATAGATTAATACATACTTTTTACATAAAGAAGCCTTTTAAAATATATAAACAAAATATAAAACATTCGAGGGAAAGAAATACATTGTTTTATTTCTCAGATGGGTACAGTCAAAAAGTTTAACATATAGGATTAGAGAGTTGAAGGAAACAGGTACTCTCTTTCACTGCTGGTGGGAGATCGATCAACAATAGCATTCAATATTTGAAATAAGTGTATCTTTTAATTCAGCAATTTCTTGTCTAGGAATTTATCCTACAGACATATTCACACACATGCACAAAGATGCGTGAACATATATACTTCAGCTTTGCTTGTGATTGCAAAAGACTGGAAATAAACAATAAAATGGTCTTCATTAGAGGCTTATGAAAGAAACTATGTGGAGTCATTCATTTAATGTTTTTTGAGAGCCCATCATTGCCAGATGCAATTTATAAAGAACTATTGCAGTTTTTTTTTTAATGAAGTCAATCTATATACATGGCTGTGGAATGATCTAGGTATACTGAAAAAGTAGAAAATAAGTGAAAAATGTAAGGCATATTGCAATGTGTTTAGCATGCTTCCATTTTCATGAAGGGAAAACATGCATATGCCTGCAATATATATTGGGTTGGCAGAAAAATGCCTTTGGTTTTTAAGTAAAAACAAAAGATAACATTTTTCATTTTCACCAAGAACTTGATTGAACAACATATTCACCCTTTTGTTCCACAACCTTCTGCCATTTTTCAGGCAACTTCATAATTCCATCTTCCCAAAACTTTTTATCTTTTTGAGCAGAGAATTGTTCTAGGTGCCTTTTACAGTCTTCCAGGGAATTGAATTTTTTTCCATTAAGAGAATTTTGTAAAGACTGAAATCAATGGAAATCCGAAGGTGCAATATCTGGTGAATACAGAAGATGAATCAGAACTTCCCAGCCAAGCTCTAACAGTTTTTGCCTGGTCATCAAAGAAACATGTGGTCTTGCGTTATCCTGATAGAAGATTATCCATTTTCTGTTGACTAATTCCAGACACTATTCATCGAGTACTGCTTTCAGTTGATCTAATTGGGAGCAGTACTTGCTGGAATTAATCGTTTGGTTTTCCGGAAGGAGCTCATAATAGAGGACTCCCTTTCAATCCCACCATATACATAACATCACCTTCTTTGGATGAAGACCAGCCTTTAGCGTGGTTGGTGGTTGTTCATTTCACTTGCCCCATGATCTCTTCCATTCCACATTATTGGACAGTATCCACTTTTCATTGCCCATCACAATTTGTTTTCAAAACGGAACGTTTTCGTTATGTAGATTATGTATATAGAGAACTGTATGCGGAAATACAGTCAAGAAGGTTTTTTTCGCTTAACTTATGAGGAACCCAAATATCAAAGTGATTCACATGACCAACCTGGTGCAAATGATTTCAACGTTTGATTTGGATATTTTGAGTATGTCAGCTATCTCCCGCATGGTGTAACATTGATTGTTCTCAGTTAATGTCTCAATTTGATCACTATCAACTTCAACTGGTCTACCAGACTGTGGAGCATCGTCCAGTGAGAAATCTCCAGCAAACCAGTTTTGACACATTCAATCAGTCACAGCACCTTCTCCATACACTGCACAAATCTTTTTTTTGCGTTTCAGTTGCGTTTTAACCTTTCTTGGAATTAGAAAGCATAATATGCCGAAAATGTTGCTTTTTTCTTCCAACTTCAATATTAAAAGGGTTACACAAAAATTCACCAATATTGATAATTTTTTTAAAATACACGCTGATACGACAGCTGTCACAATACAATCTAACAAAATTGTTTCGAATGAAGTTAAAGACAACTAAGTGCTACTAGAGGCATCTTACAGAAAAAAACGAATGAACATTTTGGCCAACCCAATACATGCTTTTATAGACAGAATATTTCAGGAGTGTCTGCCTCTAGGGACTGGAATCTGCAGTTAAAGGAAGACTTCTCATTGTACTGTTTTTGTACTACTTGATTTTTTTAAACCATATGCATGTACTAATTTTTCCTACTTATTTGAAAACATATGTAATGAGAAAAATATAATAATTTGAGGTAAAATTCCTCAATAAAAACCAGAAAGTAAATGCAGAGGGTCCATGAAGTAAAGATGCCCTGTGTCGTCTCTGGCCACGTCCTGTAGGATTCCAGGGACAGCTCTCTGCTGACTTCTGCACTCCATCTTATCCTCCCCAATGGAAAGTGGCTGCAGTTGTATTTTGAGAGAAGATCTTTGTAGGTATCCCTTCATCCACTTATTGCCTCGCTCCTCAAAGTTGGACTCTGAAGTATTTTAATTTTCAGTTCCATTATAAGAGATAAAACCAAAATTCATACTGAATATGAAGGGATGAGGGCCCAGAAATAGGCCACATCACGGAACAGGAGAGAGCAGGGATTGATTTGGTGCCCATTCCCCAAATGTCCACAAGGACATGTTGAGAATCTTCCAGTGAGAAGATGTTCCTGGACTTTCTCAGGCAGCTAATGTCTTATAATTGGTTTCTTATTTCTTCATTTACCATTTCTATAAAATGAAGGAGTATTTTTTTAATGTGAGCTTATGGATGTTTTCCTTTTAAACATTTTTATTGACACCTTGAATTAGGTTTCTTTTCATTCTTTTTGTTGTTGGGTTTTAACTGGTTAAAAATTAACTTTGTACAATAATACAAAGTTATACAATATCTTCGTGAAAAATGCAAGCATTACAGATAATGGTGAGAGTATTCTTTGGACTCCACCCCCACTTCCTTCTTCTTCCCAGATAAAACCATTTTTCTCAGTTTGGGGTGTATCACTTCAGATTTTTCTTTGTGCATTTACATGCATATGTGTACCATAGAAAAGATACAGTGTTATTTAGTATGAGTGTATATATCTTTACATAAATGGTATCACGTTTCCCTAACTTTCAGTAACTTGTGTTTTCGCTCAGTGTATGTCTTAGAATTCTTTCCATGATAATTAAACATGGATCTACCTTGTTCATTTTAATGGCTACAGAGTATTCCAGAGTCCTAAATTATTTCCTGACTGATGTACATTTAGGTTTTACACAAGTCTTGGCCACTACAAACAGTGCTGCGATGACCATCTCCATGTGCATATATTTAACTTTTTCTCCAGAGTTACCTAGCGATGGATTTATTGGGTTCCTGCATTTTCAACTTTAATTTTAAAATACATTGCCAAATTCACCTCCAAAGTAACTGTACTGTGTTACATTCTGGCCAGTGAACAGCGCTCGTGCCTTCACAGAGGTGCCATTCTTGCTAAAGTTTTAGCATCATAAAGCTGGAAATGCTAATTAGTAGTACAGATGATAAAATTAAAACTTAAAAGCCTTTCTACAACTTAGAAGGATTAAGGTAAAAATAGTAGATATAGTAAAGTTCTGCTTCTAAGTTTAAAAAAAGAATAAATTGAGCAAGTATAGCATGGCAGAATCTGGCTTAGAAAAAAGTCACGTAAAAAATACCACATGGAAGTTAAAAATTCAATGGCCTAATCCCAGGCCTACAATCCCCGTGTAAATCTATACCTCTGATTGTCCATGATTTGAAAATAAAGGTCATCATTGCTGTTGGTATACTGAAAAAAGAAAAATAAAAGATCACATGATTAGTAGAAACCAATAGGGTAAATAATTGCCCCCAAAACTACCATAACTGGGCTTCATTAATAGATGTTTAGTGAGCAGATAAGAGGGTACAATTTCTCTGAACTTTGAATACATCACATATGGAACATTAATATCTTTTTTTTTTTTTTTTTTTTTTTTTTTGCGGTACGTGGGCCTCTCACTGTTGTGGCCCCTCCCGTTGTGGAGCACAGGCTCCGGCCGCGCAGGCTCAGCGGCCATGGCTCATGGGCCCAGCCGCTCCACGGCATGTGGGATCTTCCCGGACCGGGGCACGAACCCGTGTCCCCTGCATCGGCAGGCGGACTCTCAACCACTGCGCCCCCAGGGAAGCCCTGGAACATTAATATCTTAAGGGGTCATTGACAAGACAGAGTTTTCAAGATAGGGTGACACTGATTACCATAATCATGCAAATTGCCACTTTTCATCAGGTTCTTTTATGCAAAGGCTGAATGAAAGTTCATTACAGCAAGAAGCTGCAGAAACACTCTTCCTTCAGTTCTCCAAAGAGAGTTTCTACTTATTATGGACTCTTTGTCATCCTTTCTAGACACAGGAGAATGGACCACCATAGGGCTTCCATCTCTACAGTTCTAAGATTCTTTATCTTTTCTTGGATATACTTCTGTTTTCCCAGAAATGTTCCCAGACATCAGTAGCTTTAACCTGACTACATATGGTAATGTGTACCAAATTTAGAAATATTTTAAACTCCAACCCACCCAAACTGGCTAACTATAGCCAATGTTTATTTATGTTCAGAGGAGAGGATTGAATATTTTTCTCTTTCATCTCAGAGGAAGCATCAGCTTTATCGTAGTCCAATTTACTATATCTTCAGCCAAAACTATGACTTTCTTTGTAACTCTTCAGCCAATGACCTCAAGACTGACCTACAGCAGTCATCTCCCTGGGGATGAAAAAGGTTATTTAAACACTTCAGTCCCTAGTCATTAGGAGAATACAAAATTTCATTTCAAATTAGTGTTAAGGTCTTCTCACAAAAGTAATACAGAAAGGAGTAGTGATTAAAAAAAAAACAAAAAAACTGGAACCAGTGTTGACTAGACTTGAAATTTTCAAGTGTTCTCTCAATATTCCTCCTATGATCAGAAAATGCATTTCATTAATTTAAACTCTCCAAAACAATGTGCTGTCTGAAAAACTAACATTCTGACCAGTAGTTAACTAATAGAATAATGAAGTTATTTTAAAGATTCTATTTAAAACCATTGCAATTCAAATAGGCTGAGATAAAGTTAATGTTTTCACTATCCATGTAAAAGGCAAACATAGTTAGAAAAACAATCAATAATGTTATTATAAGGACAACTATTTAAAAACTTTAGCATTATGTATATGTACGAACAGCAAATGAGTACTAATTTCCAATTTTTCCTGTTTATTTATTATAGAGCATCTGGATATCTCTCTACCTTACATGTCTATTTAGAAAAACAATTTGAGGGGACTTGTCTATTAAAAGACAGAAGAGCTTAAAATTATAAAAATGAGCAACACATGTCACTTAAAAGGACAGTACTAATTGTACCAGGAGCTGGATCTTTACATTAATCGATCACTGAATTTAGCTCTAATCTTCCTGGCAGACAAGGCAATAAGGGAAATAAGTTGTGTTCTAAAATGTGTGCTATTTGATAAGAGCTCACGGAAAAGTTAACTCTTTCCTGGCATCAATTCTCTTAGAAACCTGTTAAGTGGCTCTTTATAAAGGGAGCAGTAAGTAACGTAAGGACCAATATTTTGAACTGTAATTTAGCCAAAGATTAAGAAAATATTCCTCAGATTTCCTTAATAAAGCCAAGTTCAACATTCAGTTGTAACTTGGTGAAAGCATTTCTGTAGAGGATTTTAAAAATGTATTTCAGAAACACTGTATTCTGTTGATCTAATTTAATACAAGAACAGATTTTACGTAATTTAGAAGAACAGTTGAATAATACACTCCTTAGGTCTTCTCTCTCAAATATCAGTTACCCCATGCCCAATTATATACTTATTACTATTATTATTTCTTACAACTACAAGAATGTTCATGAAGATAAGCACAAAGAAGAAAGTATTGCTGTAATATCCCTAGCCAGCAATTATAATGCTAACATTTTCTGGTGTATCCTTCATAGATGATGGATAAGGATAGAGATCTATAAATAGTTTAGTTTTTACCAAATTGGGTCATACTGGACACATTTTTATAACATTTTCCATTAACCAGTATATTATGAACATTTCTACATGTCATTAAGTATTTTTCTGTAGCTTTATTCTTAATGCCATCGTATTATTGCATTGCATGGATATACAATAATTTACTTAATCCACTGCTTGTGGACATTTAGGTAGTTCTCACTGTTTAAATTACATCTTACTGTATAATTCTAATTACTTTCTTAGGACTAATTCTTTGCTCTTATGTCCTTTTGATTTCCCTTTCATGGGGCTCATTGCACTTCTAATTATTTGTGTAATGTCTATTCACTCACTGATAGAATATAATTTCCAGCCCTTGATATAGAAGACACTCAATAAATAAATACTTCTGATTAAATAAATGAATGTTTTAAGACTTTGGGGTACATTTTATCAAGTTTGTTTGAAAAAGTTGTGTCAGTTTACACTTTTCCTGAAAGCATGATGAGAGTCCCTCTTTTTTCCATATTCACTTTGGGTATCATCTCGGGCATCACCTTGATGTGCAAAAAATGTCAGTTCACTAAATTACTGTGTTAATTTAGATTTTTAAATTTTTTCATAAGTTTGGCAAGTGCTAAGAAAAGGTCATTTCAATGTTATCTGGAAAGTGCCTAAAATACCAGTGTTCAAAGCAACACTCTCTGGTCCAAGTTACCAGATTCACAGACAATAACTTCAGGCTATAAATATTCAGAATTTTGACTCTTAGTCTGGAAAGGAAAGATTTTCATCTGCACAGAGGTGGACCATAGGGGTTCCTATGAGCCTGACATTTGGGGAAAGAGACAGGAAAAGCCAGTCAGGTACCTGTACCTTTTAATTGTTCTTTTCTGCTCATCACATTTCCATACGACATGGATTTTTAAAGGAACAAAAGATAAAATATTCATTGACCGTTTTTCTTGGTCAATTATTATAAGCACTTAATTTAAATTTATTTTTCCTCTTAATGTGTTCACTTCTCTCCCCCATTTCCTGATACACTTTGAATAAATCCCACTGTGCAATCATATCCACCTCACTGGTATTAAGTACTGTTAGTGACATCAGTGTGTAGGCTGCAAAAAATACCTAACTTTTGAGAGGAGCTAGTCATGCAATTTGTGTCGCCCTGTTTTCACTTAAAGCCATCACATTAAAAACAAAAACAAAACCAAAATAAAAAAAAAAAACAGAAAAATTACCTCACTCATCCTGAGCAAAATGACACAGATTTCTTCATTTTGCAGTTGCTGAGGGTGTCAATTCTCTTGAGAGTCTACGATCTAATTCACACCCATAAATCACAGGTCATGGCTTCTGATGGGTGATGGCGTCAGTGCCTAGGGTCAGCTCATTCTGATATTTCCAGAAGATGTTCTGGTATAATGATAAAACTTTCAAAGAGTAAATGGAAGTTGATACTTCAAGACAGCTGCTTGCAAGTGTACTTTCAACATCATTGTTCACACATAAAATGAAAAGGGAGGATACTAGCAATTTACGGCACCGAAACTGAACTCTTTAAGGGACACAGCAAAAAGAAAGACCATGTGTTCAAGGCGTTGATATCATATAGTTGAGATAGGTTGTCTTGCACAGGATATGTCAAGAAGACCTGTTACTGCCCAAACCTCAAGTAGACCCTCAGTTTTCTCAGGGAATTCTACCATATTGCCTCGGTTGCTGAACACTTTCAACCTCTGAGACCATTTCACACTTCTCCTTTTATCTTAAACTTCCAACAAACCCCATTCTTAGTTGACTCCTCCTTCTGCTTCTTATTTCACTGAAGGTAATGGAATCAATCAGAATAGAATTCCCTCAACTTCCCACCATCAAACAGCCAACCTACTTGTATCTGCTCCCATGTACTCTATGTGGCCCTTGACCTGCCCCGTGCCCACCTCCACCTGAGTATGGGCTCACATTTCCTCTCCCTTGCTGAAGGGTTGTTCCCCAGCATCAGTTTTGCTCCTTCCCAGTAGATCATAAAAATATGATCAGCATAAAAATATGTAGCTCTTTCCCTAACTTCATAAAAGTCCCTCCCTTCCCTTGGCCCAGACCTTTCCAGGTACCACCCCATTTTCTGCTTCCCTCTAAAGCAAAATTCCTCAAGGGTTGTCTAATTGTTGCTGCTTCTGCTTCCACCCATTTGTTTCTCTGTTTTGAGCCCTTGATTTCATTTATTGCTTAAGCAACTGTATGACAACAGAAGTGATGACTGCAAAAAAGACTTCATCCACATTCCACTAGCCTAAGACATCAGTTCTTGTTTTATTTGTGCTTGCTTTTTGTATTTGCTCATTGGTGTATGCCCTTTTTTACCCTGTTCCAATCATAGACTAGGAATATTTTTTTTATGCTACTCTCCTTGCTTAACAGTATAATTTCCTATCTTGCTACACAATTTAAAGAATTCTTATTTTAAGAATTAAATTTCATCTAGTTGATACGTGTATAATTCATTTCACCATCCACTATTTTGGGCCATTTAGATGGTATTTTACCATTGTTACAAATACTGCTTTGGTTAAGCACTTCATGTACCTAATTTACCAGTAGCCTTTGTATGAATTGTTTGTCCATGTAGATTGTAGAGAAGTCATTTAAAATGTGGTATAACTATCCAATGATATAGTGGCTGGTATTCTATCTACTATGGAAAAAGTATAAGATCCTCCGTAATATCATGTCACATCAAGTTGGACTTGGGATGGGAGGACGGTTGCCTCATCTTCTTCCTGGTTACACTTCACCACTGTTCTTTCAAGCCCTGATGGCACGGGTCATTCAGTGGCCATCTTCAAGATTCTCCAGCCCAGAAGTAGACACAGTGTCCATGTTCTGGTATGCCCCATACTTCAGGAGATCACATTACTCTCCCAAGAACTCTCTGTATGCATTACTTTGGTGGCATCACCTGACCATACCTGTGTGTTCTGCAACTCAGCAAGCATCCAGCCAAGGAACTGGACACAAGTCACCTCATTTACAATCTCTGTGCATCTCCTCAAGTGCTTCTCTCCAGGAATATTGTTTTCCTTAAGGCCTAAACATCACTCTTCCCCATCCCCAAATCTTTCTTTACACAGACTAGGGAGAGGAGGGTACTGGCTGATGTGCCCATTAGGAAGTCCTGCCGGGATATTCTGGCAGCTTGACTTCCAGATAGTTCTCTTATGGGAGAACATTTGTCTCCATCTGCTCCCCAGCATTGGGTCTAGCATAAATCTCACAACTTCTGGGTAATAGGAAAATCCTATTAACATCCTATTACTATTATATACCTTTCCTTTCTTCAAAGTTTTCCTTGTTGCTTTAATTTTGGTCTAGTGCTTGTAAACAGTATGTGTGGCAAGTATCTTGTCTGCTTGCTCCTCTGGACCCACTATTCACCCTTCTGGTCCCTGCAAAAGGGCTGACTTGTAGGGACCACACCAACTTCTTCCCTTGCTCTCTGGCTAAATCAAGGGAGGGAGACTGAAGTTAATTCTTGACTCCTTCCTGTGATGTCACCTCTATGACCTTCAACTAAGAGTCACTGCTCCTCTCTGGGTGTCCTACTCTACATGATTCTTTCTTTCCAGGTTCTGGGAATCCCACCCTCCCTTTGTCCTTTTGGGCCTCGGAGTGGGAACAGCCCTGCTGGTGTTCACCCAGTATCACACTATGCCTTGTACTTCCACTCCCCATGCACACCTTCCAGAGGAGGCCTTTCTCAAATCATCCTGTTTCCAATTTTGCATCTTACTGAGGCCCTGCCTGATACAGAATATAATCGAATTTGATTTTCAAACTCAATCTGAGAGTTTTTGCCTTTTGATAGGAGAATTTCACAATGGTAGTGAAAATTTATAGACTTAATTTTATTTCTTCCACTTTATTGTACATTTGTATACTTTCTTTTCTCTCTTTTCCTCACTCTTATTAGATTGATAAGGTTTCTTTTTATCTGTTTCTCTTCCACTCATAAATTGGATTTCCATTCTGCTACTCATAACTTTCCTGGCTTTAGAAGTTATTTTTATATTTCTATGGATATGTGAAAATTAAATAATGTCCCCCAACTTGCTCATTCCCTACCAGACATACATTTTTTCAATTTTACTAATAGTTGTCTTCCCAACTGTAATAATTACATCTTTCTATCGATGGATCAAAAAATAAGTAACAACTTTGCCTTCCTACCACACTCTATTACTAGCTTAATACCTCTCCACTTCTTCCACTGAAATGAAACCTTTAGAACATTTGACTGCCCATACCTTCCCTATTGTTTGCAGTATGTGGGTCTCTCACTGTTGTGGCCTCTCCTGTTGCGGAGCACAGGCTCCGGACGCGCAGGCTCAGCGGCCATGGCTCACGGGCCCAGCCGCTCCGCGGCATGTGGGATCCTCCCGGACCGGGGCACGAACCTGTGTCCCCTGCATCAGCAGGCGGACTCTCAACCACTGTGCCACCAGGGAAGCCCAAATCTTGAGTTTGTATGAGATAATTATAGGATTTCAAACCCAGACAGTCATCAAGTTTTTCCTCATAGAATCTCCTGTTTCAAAATTCTTACCAGAGTATAATCTCCAGTTAACTGTCATATTCCATTTAGATATAATTGTAAATATTATGAAATTCATTGTTCATCAATGTTTCCTGAACTTTTCATCTTCCCTATCATGAGATTTGATTTTCATTTGGTTAGAAAATTTTCTCAGAAAGGTACACAGGTAGGATATTTTTGGAGCCTCTGCAACACTCCAAAACTTCTTTACTTTGCTCTCACACGGGGATGAGAACTTCCCTTGATAGAGGGATATTGCCAGTGGTCTGTAAATATAAATGCAAATTGTCTGATTCAACCAAGGTTACAGGTAAGAAGTCTATTACTAGTCTAGTTATCTTTCCATTATCAATTGCCTTTGAAAGTTTTGTTCTTTGTCTAGAAGCCTTGGAAGATTTTCAACTATGATGCCAAATGGTGATTTCCTAAATCCATCATTCCTTCCACATTTATTAGTGAGTATTATATATATATAGTGTTGTATAGTGTAAGGAAAAGCTTTTTCTTCTCATTCATTCATTCATTTTTGTATATTAGTATGAACTCATGGTTGCTTAATTTATTCAGTAGGCAATATCTGTTTCTATTGTTGTTTACTGACCCTCAAATTGTCCCGGATTTGCCTAGCCCCTTTAGGCTGGCTTTCAGTTCTTTTGACATATTCTCATCATTCTTTGAACACTTCTGTACTCTCTGGCACACACACAAAAATTTTCCAGGCTTATCTTATACTTTTCCAACCCCAGCCCTGGAATCAAGTATATCTTCAAAGAGCTTTGGGCTTTTTTTTGTTTTGTTTGTCTGTCTGTTTTTCTTTTGTTATTTTTTTGCAGAGAATGGTATTTAGTAACAGATCTGAACAGTAGGTATTCTCAATGTTTTTGCAATGGCATTGCCCTTAGGCTCTCTCAATGGAAAGAGCTAGGGCATATATATCTACACACACACACACACACACACACACACACACCTATATACATATACTATCGAAAACACAAACACAAAATGACTGATATATCCAATTCTGATTTTACATACTTCAGGGTTTATTCCAGTTTCCTCCCTTTCCATATTCGTAAATCCTTTTTCTAAGAGGGAGAAGCCTGGCCCCCATAACCCCAATATATTTGTTTGTTGGATCAACCCCCAAGGTAATCAGTCTCTTCTCATCCCCACTGCCCCCTGAGTGGGCATCCACTCACCTCGTTCTGCAATTGCCCACATGTACGGATGCTGTCCCTATATTGCGTGGGCGCACATGCCACGCCATTGCTACAACCCCACTCCATGCAAAGGCCTTTCTCATCCCTCTTAGGAACCACCTCCTTGCACTGGGCCACTAGCACCCACTGTCCAATGTGGATACTTACTTTTGCTCAATTTCACCTACTGGCTTTAGTACCAAATTATTTAAGCAATAAAGAATGAAGGAAAGAAGGAAGGAATGAAGGCAGGCATTTAGAAAAAAAAATTATCTATCTATACATATATGTGTATGTATACCTACATTTATATGTATATATTCCAAAACTCCCATCACCATAATTGATGCCCTTTCTTTTATTACTTTATTTTCTTTTTCTTATTACCAAAGCAGGTCATACAAGCAATGTAATACTGATAAGTGTAGGAAAGGACAAACATTTTCTTCTACCCTCTCAGGTTTTGTATCTGGGAGCCTACAATTAAACTGAGAAAAGATAGATTAATAGGAGAAAAACTGTGTGTTTCTTTGTAGATGTTAATATTTTCACATGCATAGGGGCTTCAAGATAAAAGTGAAAACCCAAAGAATCCGTTAAACCAGTGGACTCATGTCTGTATCGTTTTTAACAAAGGGTAATAAATTGTGGAGAAGTGAGCAAAGGAAAAGGGGTTTGGGGCCTCTGTGGGTAGCAAACTGTGGAAAGATGACTAGGAAATATATGGGAGACAAAACTTGTTTAGTTAGGCAGATAAGAGCTATATTTCTCCTCTTCCTGGAGAGGAAAGCACATTTACAAATGGAAATTTATATCACCTTTACAAAGGGAAATTTATGCCCTGGTTTTAGGTAGAAAGGGGGAGGCAAAGAGTTCTTCCTGTGTCACCTCTTCTCAATTGCCTTCAGCTCAAAATAATCCTTATGCCAAAGTAGCATATTTTGGGGTGGTATGTGCTGATTCCTTTCACAAGCAAAAAGAAGAAAGTAGAGAGTACTTATAACTGGGCCAGCTGCATGGGCATGTGACCTGTGCAGTCACACAGAGCCCTGCACCCAGAAGGCTCCTGCACTTGGTTCAATGCCCTGCTGTCACCATCCTGAAATTCTTGGCAATTGTTGAACAAGTGTAGGGGAGGGAAAAAAAACATTCCCTCTACCCTTTTGAGTTCTTGGTTGAGGCCCCCTTGTTAATAAAAAACAGGTTAACAAGAGAGAAAAACAAACAGAAATTTATTAACATGTATACGTCATGTATATGTGGAAGATACCCAGGGAAAATGAGTAACTCTCCAGATGGCCCAAGCCACTACCTTAAATTCCATCTTCTGCTAAAGACAGGGAGAGACCAGTTATGGGAAGTTACCAGGAAAAGCCAGGTAAACAAGGGTAAAATTTGTTATGCAGATTGACGTCTGTGCCTTCTCTATTATTAGTAAGATTCTCTTGTGATTTAGTCAACCTGGGATTCCTGGTACTGAGAGGCACAGAGGTTTCCTTTATAAATGTAAATGTCCCTTACAAAAGGGTAACTTCTCTGTTTTAGAGCTTCTGCTGTGTCTGCAGGCTCTCAAAAATAATCAGTTTAAGGTAATAATCCCTGTGTCAAAGAGGCATATTTTGGGGTGGCATACTTTGCTACCCTTCACAAGGGTCCCTGCATTTTCATTTAACTTCCATCATTCCTTTCTAAGAAAGTATGCATGTTTTTATTTTTATATATTTTAAAATGAAATCACAGGTGCATATTACATTATCTACTTTTCTCAGCTGAAAAGTTTGTTTTATATGTCAATATGGTATATGTTCAGCATTGTTTTTAATGCCTGCATAATATTTAATTTTATGGATGTACCATTAACTTATTTAACTAATTACTTATTACTGAACATATAGATTATTTCTACCTATTAAACATAGATTATTTCTAGCTTTCTAACATTACATTTGGGTTAATAGGTAGGCTTGGGTTAAAATCCTTCCTGCATCACTTACTAATTGTATCACCTTAAAACAAATTCATCTATCTGAATTTCAATTTCCTCATCTATAAAATGGGGAAAATAATAGACTCTCATAGTGAAACTGAGTCCCCCTAAAATCGAGTTCCCCTGCTGAGTTTATGACAAACCTCTCTATCTAAAACTTTATTCCCTTTTTTGCCCCATCCCTGTCCCCCTCAGGATTGAGGGGTATCAAAGAAAAGAGGGGATTGAAACCAAGCAGGACTCTGCAGGGCCCTCCCGGGTACAAAAACCCCTGTGCTCCATGTTTTCTTGTTTGTAAAAGAAGGCTTTAGTCTTCTAGACCTTCCCTCAGTTCAAAGAGCAAACTCAAGTAGTTACTAATTCGGAAAGTGAGGGAATTCAGAAACAAAGGAAAAGCAGTCAAGAAACAATAGTTCAGCAATGAAACGGAGTCCTAGTTTCTCAAGAGATATACATAACAATCTGATGCGTATCTTTGAGTTGTTTTGTAGAAACAAAGACCTCTGTCCAGGTGAAGGATGGTGACTACATTCTGAGCACCAGCACTAGCCCCCAGACCGGTTGGAACCAGAAGGTTGATGATTTAGATTCCTGAAACATCACCTTGTCACGTCACCACCAACCAATCAGAAGAAAGCCCAGGAGCCGTAAATCTCATCCACATGTTGCCTTTAAAAACCCTTGCCTGAAAGCCAATAGGGAGTTCGGGTCTTTTGAGTGTGAGCTGCCCATTTCCCTTGTTTGGTGCCCGGCAAATAAATGCTGTACTTTCCTTCATAACAACCTGGTATCATTAGATTGGTTTTGCTGCGTGGCAGGCAAGCGGACCCAAGTTTGGTTTGGTAACAATAGTTATTTTTTTATTTAAGGGTTAAATGAGATACTACATACAAAGCACTTTGTGCCTGGTACATAGTATTTGCTTAATTAACTTTTCCTCAGTTATAAAATGGGAATCCATCTCACAGTTTTTGTGATAATTAAATGAGTTATTATATGTAAAGTGCATATAATAAGTTCTCAGTAAATGTTAATCTGATTATCAACTATAAACCAATTCGGAGATGATTGATAATAAATTATCAATTAAAAGATCAAAAAGTGAAAAACAAACTCTGTCAGTTATTTATAAACAGACAAAAATACTTTAAAAATTTACAAATGCTTCTTTGACCCAAATATCTGAAACCAAGAGGAATTATGTGCCCAAACCTTAGTTTACTCTGGTAAGTTTCTGGAACACAATGGATAGTTGTACGTTTTATTTAGATTACTGGGCCCATTTTCAATCATGCCACTGTTGAAGAGGGAAAACTTTCCCCTACCCTCTGGGTTCTTTTGGCTGGTATAATAATTAGATTGACACAAGACAAATAGGAGAAAATCAAATTAAATTTTGTGTGTTCCGAGGTCTCATAGATATGGAACCTAAAGAAATGACCAGAGCAGGCAGCTTTTATACTTTTTAGACAAAGAAACTACACAATTGTGAAGAACTGACAAGACACAGAACTTTGGGCTTGGGGTAGTAAAGTAACAAGTGTTGTTTATACAGCCTTCTGAGCACTGACTTCTCTCTCTCTGGTGATAAGAATGTCTCCCTACCTCCTGGTGCAGGGAGGGTACCTTTCACACGGGGGATTTATTTCCTGCTTTCAGGGAGACAGAGGAGGGTCAGAGTGTCCATCTTGTATTGGCTGTTTCTTAAGTAATTCAAAATAATCAATATGCCACTTTGGCACATTTGGGGGCAGCCTGCCCTAACACCATTAATTCCAGTTTTAAAACCAGAACAATATTCCCTCTTCATCTGTGTTTCCTACAGTGAAGAAAACTAACATTTTCCTTTTACTCGTTCCATATGACTCTTTTTATCTAGCTCTCAGACATATTTTGGACTAAATTCTTATGTCTTTTAAATTCTTCTCTAGTAGTAGACATTTGGGATGTTTGCTCGTGTATCTGGACCAAGGCCAAATATTCATCGCTGCCTATTTTAAGTATCTTGAACAAATTTAAAGTGGTTTCTCTTCCTATTCTTTTCCATCTTATTCTCCTCTCCAGGGTCCAGATCCTGCAAGTCTGGACATGCCCTTCGAGGTGCAGCCCCAGGCGAGGTGAAGTGATCTAGGGATTTCCCTACCAAGCCTGAAACTGAAACCTCTAAAAACTCATCTTGATTTCTTTCCACATTCCTTTTCATTTGCCTTTCTGGCACAGTCCTCCTTTTTAGAAAACTTCTTATCCCTCCAGAGCCTCTAAGCCGGCTGCACGTTTCCGTGCCTCTGGTCTTGCAGTCCCATCTCAGCTGTGGCGAGGTTGTGCCCTCTCTTCTGAAACCCTCCTTGTTTCAAAGGCTCTATTATTTAGTCCGAGGCATCGTTGCCTCAGGGAGGATCAGCATTATTAAGGGAGGAATGTAAAAACAAAGAAAAAATTATTGTTCAGCTTTTGTGTTTCAAGAACAGACTTTTGAAACCCAGAGCTGAGACAATAGCTGTGAAAGAAAAAAATATATATATCAGGGCTTTTTGAGGGACAAAAGGTTTTTTCAGTTCCAAAAAGTTAGTTTTCAGTATCAATTAAAAAATCCCCTAATGAAGTTTAACAGAAAAATTACCTTGTAAAGAAAGTAGTTGAAGAACCTAGCAGGTCAGAGAGTAGAAAAGTATTGCCCCAGAAGAGGGGTGGAAAGTGCCTCAGAGCACATGGATGGCATGTGGGTCAGAGAAGGCGTATGTCCCACTTCCTTAGGGGTTGAAACCTTGGATGGTAGCTGAAGAGACTCTACTGACAAGTTTTCAAAATGCCAAGATGGGGAGCCTCCTGTCCTAAGATGGAGCTCTGGGATGGCCGGAAGCCTCATAAGACCCACACAGAGCCTGGGGCAGGCTTACCCACCTCACTCACCCGGAAAGGTGCAGCGTGCAGCCAGTGCTTCCAGGCCCTGGGAGGGATGAGAGGGGTGTGTGTGTGTGTGTGTGTGTGTGTGTGTGTGTGTGAGAGAGAGAGAGAGAGAGAGAGAGAGAGAGAGAGGGAGAGAGAGAGAGAGAGACAGAGACAGAGACACAGAGAGAGACAGAGACACAGAGAGAGACAGAGACACAGAGACACAGAGAGAGAGGGAGAGACAGAGGGAGAGAGAGACAGAGACAGACAGACAGACAGAGAGACAGAGAGAGGAGAGAGACTGCAGGGCCTCAGGGCTGGGACTCAGAGGGGCGACTACAGCACTGACTACACCTGGGGATCAGATGAGTTACCAGATCTCAGTTGATGATGACCACCTAAAGACCACATGGGATGGCATATCTGTGCGCCACCAGTGTCAGTAAGTGCTGATAAATAGAGACCTCTGGATGACAGAGTGGTAGGAGAACAAGTATCCAGGACACTGGTCGATGCCTAGCCACCTTGGAAGCCCCCTCTACTAGACACTGTTGGTCCCACCCCACCGCCTTTATTTGACCAGTACACCACCCTCAGCTGTTGTGAGTGTTGGCTGGTAGTAGCTTGTGGATCCGCCCTTCTCCAGAGAATTGCCCTCACCAGGGAACTGCCCAAAACTACTTGGGAGGCTTACTGCACACCCCCTGCCTCCACCCACCCAACCAGGGAACCAATGACTGACTGACACGGGGTACAAAAACCTGTCCCCCTTGTCTCAGCACCCTTCGCTTCTGAAAGCGTTCCGGCATTCAGGTTCCAGTCATGCCTCAGTCCTTTGGTTCTGTAGGGAGGAACTTTAGTTCCAGGTGTTATTTTAGGTCAAAATTTTCTCCTGTGGGCATGCTTTGGCCACATGGCTTGCGGGTTTTGTTCTGCTGTCTCTGAAAACAACTCAGTACCTTTTTAGAAACAGGATAGGGCTAGTTTGGGCTGGTTCAACAGTTATAAGGAGCATCGACTTTGTGGTGCCACTCACACCCCGGGGCTCCCCAGCAAGCTGAGGCTGGATCTCAGCAGAAATCTCATTGTGTTTAGCTTTTTTGTTTGTTTACTTTTTAAGCTTTCCTTTCAGGCTCCTCTTCTGCTACTCTGTCAGCCGCCACTTTGAATTTTTCCCAGATTGACCGCTTGTAACAAATCTCTGTCTCTCTGGCTTTACATCTTCTGAGAATCTGGACACCAGATGATTGTTAAGATGCAAAACAAGGGCTGGCAACCCTTGGCATGAGAGCTACTCTTCTCCAACCAATCATGACCCACCAATCACTAAAAGCCTGGACGTGGTCTTAGAATCCTTCACAAAAGATGCTCCCAGAAGTGCCTACCAATGGATAGAATTGGCATGGGAGCTGAAACCTATCTGTCATGGGATGGTAGTAGCAGTCAGGTCCTGCAAAAAATAAATGGCATCTCAAACTTGGTGATGTGAAGAGAGTTTATGAGAACAAATCTCTGACCTCATCTCCCTCCTCTATTTCAGTGTCCTTCCAGTGTTTCCTATTGGCCGACCCCAACTGGAATACAGAAGGCAAGATAGATCTCTTTGGTGCAGTCCATACAGATCCCTCTCCCAGGGCACAGAGCAGGATGGAGATGGCTGGAGAAGGGACATAGGAGGCACCAGAAAATCTCTGACTCAGAAGGGAAATGATCTTTCTAGGGTACTGGAGAACCAGACGCAGAGCTGTTATTTGGGGATACCTGGCACTGACTATACACTGATGTATCCTGCTGATGGTGAGAATGGTTCAAGGACCAGGAAACCTGGTATCTGTAAGCCTTCTGTTAGACGGAATGACCTATGGTGTTAGTGTAAGTTCTAGAATGGTGATTGAATACTTAGTATAGAAGGACAGGGTTTTAGCCAGAATTATGTTTCCAGGTAGAAAACCCCACCCTGTATGGACAGTGTCAGTTTTATTTTCTTGTCCCTATCCCACCTCTGCTCCCAGGGACCCTGGGTCAAGGAAAGCCATGCTGAACTATGCTACATCTGTTCCTGCTCTGTGGCTTCCTGATGTCCTATGAGATTTTGTATCCTTAGCTAATTAAATGGGAATTTGATTCAACCTTTTATCATGAGTATATGTGGGTGTGGTTTTCTACTGTCAGACTAGAGCCCAGGAGAAACATTTCTCCATCTCTGACCTAGAGGAGAGTAAGACTGATTCAGTTTTGCAGAAGAATCAGAGTTTTCTTTTAGGTGAAACCCATGAACTTGATTGAAAAAGTATAATGACATTGATTTAGGCTGTTGAGGCCATTTTTGCCTCGTGGTTCTTGATTGTATTCTGGATAGGAGAGGTTGCCGGCTCGCCAGGTTCTAGGTAGGTGAGGTGCTACGAGGCCTTCCTTCCTTCAGGGCTGCCCACGTGTGAGTCCTCCTTTTCTAACGGCTCTGCCCCCTGGACCTACAGCAGACTCAGGGCTCCCATATCGTAAAACGCTGTTTTCCATACGACTTCTCTTCTTTCCTTCATCACTGAACCTCGTCAAAGACTCATCACACCTGCGACCCACTTCGTGACCCACTGCCCCTCCTTACTCCTTAAACCGTGATTAGTTTAAACATTCCCTCCCACGCTTTGCTGCCAAATGGACGCCAGTGACTGTTGTCTAATTAGGTTGTTCTGGGCCTTCCTTCTCTGTCTCTAGATGATACTGTCATTACTTCATCTTGCAGTGTTCTTGTCTTTGGACCCTCCTCTCTCACCCTTTTCGTCTTTTCCTGGTGGCTTCTTCTCTGCTTCTGTTATTACTGACTTTTCCTTTTTCTGTTCTCCAAACGTAGAAGTATTTCCCAAGTTCCTTCCCCGGGTCCTCCACCAAGAACTCCTACTCTCTCTTTCATTTTTAGAACCCTCTCTATACTTTTTTCCTCAGCAAACATCCACTCCCTTTTCTTTAATTACCCCTGCTTTGAGCATGACTCCTAGATTTATAAAATTAGTCTCTACCTGGGTACACAGCTATCTGATTCCCACCTGCCTGGTGGCTATATCTACATACGTGAGCGGCCAGCACAAACCAAACTAGTCAAAGTCAAACTCATTATGTTCTCTTGCAAATGATCACTTCCTGATGCTTCATCTTTCAGCACCCTAGCTTGATACTTTGGATTTGTCTTTGTTCAGTGGCTTTTCTAGAGGCTTTTCTGTCTGCCAGCCCTGCTTCTTCAAGAACTGTCCCATCCTAGCTACATGGCCACAGTCTTACAGGGTTCAACCTTCTGTGGCCTCAGATGATTGGCTAAAGGGTGGATCCACAGTATGCCTGTGGAGAGCAGCAGTACACAGTGGTTGATGGCTTGACCCTGAAGTAAACGGCAGGATTTTAATCACTAGGTTACTATCCTCTAGATGGGTGGCATGGGTTTCTCTGATGATAAAGTACCTGCTTCATTGGCCTGTTAATGAGTATCAAGTGAGATAGTACATGTAAATTACCATGGAAAGCAGTTATTTCCTGTGATGTTTGGATTTGAGAAGAAAGCAATGTCTGTTTGTTATTTCCTCTCAGTGGTAGAACTTGAAAGACATAAACCTCAGGAGGTATTAGTGACCATGTCTGCCACGTGGAAAAAGCTCCTCTGTAAGATGGAAAGTTGGTTGACAACAGCTTGCAGGAAGGATGGTAGGTGAGAGATAGGATGGCATTTGGGTCCCTGCTTCTAGTTGGCTCTAAGTGCTCCCAGGGCTGGGTTTCAGCCCCCCTTTGGAGTTTGTGAACTCTTTTCGCCTAAGCTAATTCAATTTAACCTTCTGTTATCTGGCTGTAACCAAGAGTAACACCTTTAGCTCCCAAGTTCTTCTGATTACCAGGTCCTAAAGATTCTGAACTATCTGTGGCTTGGTGTCCTCTTGTCCATTTCCACTGCTTCCTTCGTTTTTCTGGGCAGTGCATATACCTGCTAATCGATCTCTGTACCTACAGTCTAACCTACAGTCTCATTTAAAAATAATGTTTTCTCAACTGCTACTTGAGCATGCCACGCTCTTTCTCCAGAACCTCCTAGGAATCTTCACTGTCTTCCGAGTAAAGGATAATTTCCTACTGGTGGTTTTACTTACCTTCTCAAGCTTCTCTCCATCCTCCCTGCCCTGCCAGCTACTCGCCACTTTTTACATTGCAGCTAAATAGAATGACTTGCTCATAATCACTCTAGACTGGGCTCTCCTCTGTGTCATTGCTCACGCTGCTGGTTTCCATCAGTCCCCTCAGCTTTCCTGCCATCATTTCTATAAAAGCCTCACCACCTGCATAGCCTACACTAAACTTCATTGTTTTTTCCAAAAGACTTGTCTTTTTCCATAAGACTTGTCCCCAAGCAAAATGACATCTCTTGAACCATTAGATGTCTCATTTATGGTGTTTGACTCTGTTTTCTACTATAACTGTTTGTGTGCATAATTTATTTCTTCCCCTAAGTACCTAGAGGACCAGTGTCTTACTTGCCACTACATAGCTACTACTGCGCTATACTACTACATACAGGGCATTCAAAAAACATTTTTTTTTTTTTTTTTTGCGGGCCTCTCAGTGTTGTGGCCTCTCCCGTAGCCGAGCACAGGCTCCGGATGCGCAGGCTCAGCGGCCATGGCTCACGGGCCTAGCCGCTCCGCGGCATGTGGGATCTTCCCAGACCAGGGCACGAGCCTGTGTCCCCTGCATCGGCAGGCGGACTCTCAACCACTGCGCCACCAGGGAAGCCCCAGAAAACATTTTTTTGAAGATAATTGAATCAAGAAATAATGTTCTCTGGTAGATTGGGACCAAAGAAGTTGAATGTATGTATTTGTGAATGTGTGTCCATGCGTGTGTGCGTTGGGAGAGAGAAACAAAGAAACAGAGAGAGAGAGACATATTTGAAGAACAGAATTAACTTGCACACCACAGATCAATTCAAGATGCATACAATTTGGCCAGTGACACCAATTTTGCTTTGTACTGCTATTTCTGTTTGTCACTATGGCAAAACTGATTTAATATTTTTTTACCTTAGTTCATATTCTGTATAATTCTTCTCTAAGTTTCTATGTGTTCTATTTTTATTAAGTATTATAATTTTATAATTCAATGTCCAACTTAAAAAGATAATCTAAAGCTTTTTTTTTGCCTTATTATATATGGTTCTTAACGTAAGTATAGGAAAGGCAAATTGTGCTTTTAGTCAAAATCAGTAAAGTTTATTTTATTTATTTATTTTTGTTGGAGTATAGTTGCTTTACAATGTTGAGTTAGTTTCTACTGTACAGCAAAGTGAATCAGCTATACATATACATATAGCCACTCTCCTTTTAGACTTCCTTCCCAGTTAGGTCACCGCAGAGCATTGAGTAGAGTTCCCTGTGCTATACAGTAGAAAATCAATAAAGTTTCAAACTGTGTTTCCTATTAGCTTAGCTGATTGCATACTCAGTTTAATAGTCATCTAGCAAGTGATGACTAGATATGCAGGAGTTTTATGTAACATATTCAATACTCACTTTTTCAAAGAATCTTTCCATTTCTCCTCTGTAACATATTTCAGGATAAACTGATCCTTTAAATGAGAATTAAAAAGAGTAAGAAAGCATTGGTATTCTGGAAAAATTTTAATATTATTAAAAATAATTGCCCCCCAAATAAAGTCTTTTGCTTAAAATACATAGATGGTATGTATTTTTCCTTTTTATTCAAATATTAACAGTTATTTTTCAAGAGGAAAAACTTCTGCATAACAAAAATATCGAGCAGGTCATCATGGTTTACTAATAGAAATTGTGATTATCGAAATCTACATCTATGGGAAATGTGTGCACATTCCGTTTTATTGAGGTGTGCCATTTGTCAGTCTTTATCTCATTTCCTGCTTAAGTGCCTTCCTGTTTAATGTCTACCCAAGGCAGGCAGTCAAGTAAAAAGCCGGAAACCAGAAAGTAAGTGGAATCATATAGAAGATGAGCTTTATGATTACCCCAATTCCAATCTCAAGAATACTCATTCCAGGTGGATTAGAAGAACAGCAAGCTATAATGAAAAACTAGTTCAAAAGAATCTGAGCCATTGTATAATGTCTACACTTGGCCTTGAAGGGGAGCAAAACTTTCCCCCTACTCTCTTGTGATCTCCAGCTAGGCCAGGGAATTAAGCTGACATAAAACAAATTAACAGGAGAAAAGTATACAAATTTTATTTTTACATGTACATGGGAGCCTTCACGGGAAAATGAAGACCCAAAGAAGAGGCCAGGCCTAAGTGTTTATATACTAGGTTGAATAAAGAAAGTTGTGGAAAAGTAACTAACATATATGGGGAGAGCAAAGGAAGATCAGAGTTATTTTAACAAGGTCTGTTTGTACAGAGTGCTCTTGGCCTCCACTCTCCATCTCTGGTGGTAAGAATGTTCCTTTCCTCCTGGTACCAGGAGGGCATCTTTCAAAAGGGAGTTTTATCTTCTGCTTTGGGGAAGAAAAGGGGAGTGAGGGGCTTCCCTGGTGGTGCAGTGGTTAAGAATCCACCTGCCAATGCAGGGATACAGGTTCGAGCCCTGGTCCAGGAAGATCCCACAAGCTGCGGAGCAACTAAGCCCGTGTGCCACAACTACTAAGCCTGCACTCTAGAGCCTGTGAGCCACAACTGCTGAGCCCACGAGCCACAGCTGCTGAGCCCATGCGTCACAACAACTGAAGCCTGCACGCCTAGAGCCCGTGCTCCGCAACAAGAGAAGCCACTGCAATGAGAAGCCCGTGCACCACGACGAAGAGTAGCCCCCGCTCGCTGCAACTAGAGAAAGCCTGCACACAGCAACGAAGACCCAATACAGCCAAAAATAAATTTTAAAAAAAGGGGGTGGGGGGAAGGTGAGAGCATCCTTCTTGTACCTGCTGTTTTTCAAGCACCTGCAGCTAGAAATAATCCTTATGCCCAGTGGCATACTTTGGGGAGGCATACTCTGCCAGTATTCGGTCTTCGTGTGGATTCTGATGGGGTTTTGAAGGTGAAGAGAGCAAAGTGACCAAGCTTCAGGAAAAAAGGGCCTGTACAGGAAGGGAGACTGGGGAGAACGCAGAACATTCTTTTACTGGCGTTGGCTCTTCCACGTGGGTCTCCAGATGAGCAGACTGAGGGAAGATAAACTAAAGACCAATAACTAACAGTGAAATAGGGCTGGTTCGTGCACACGTCTCTGTTCTGGTTAGTATTGACCTGAGAGCCCCGCATAATTATTCATTCTAGAGAATGAACTGTAGCCAAACTCCAAGTCCTTTTTTTTTCCTTTTTTAATGGGTTATGTTTTTTAAAGAATGGGTTTACTTCTTTCCTTCTTATTTTTACTTGGGGAAATAATAAAACATTAAGTAATGATACCATAGCAAACACTAAAGCAATCGTCAGGGAAGCACCCAAGGAGTAAGCCAGATCTCCCATCTGATATAAAACACTACTTGATAAACCAGAAAAAAAGCATGCAGATTACTGGAAGTGGACGGCATTTCAGGTTTTGGCTTTTCCTTCTTGCATGTTTAATATACAAAATGTGTGCTTGCTGCAGTACTGGTCTAAGCAGAAACGCTTAGGAACGGGACGCAAGCCAAACACAGACCGTATTCCCTGTGACTGTAGCCATCTGATAATTTGTTCTTGTTTTCTTTGCCTTCTTTTGCACACAGTCTGTTTCCCAGAGATCTCTGTTTATAAATACTAAGAAAAGAAATAATTTATTATGACCATTGACTTCTTTCCTCTAAATGACTACTGTAACAACTTGAATTACCTTGAAGTATAAGAGGAGCTTTCTGAGGGCTGCATACCAGGCTATGGAATTTTGCTTCCATTGCAGTTTTGATGACAATGACCACTACCAAAGCAGCTGGCTAATCACTGAAAATAGAGAAGAAAAACTACTTTTTAGAAAATAACTTCTTTTGATTGTGTTTTCTAATCTTTTTTAACATACCACCCTCAATTTAAAGTAAAAATTTGCAGTTTAGAGTATTTTTGTTAGTTTTCCTGAAAAGTAAATCCAAAAATGTTTCCCATTTTCAACCTAACTGAATAATATTATAATTCTAATATAGCAGTTTTGGTTATTCATAAAATAAAGATAGCATAAGAGAGAAAAATAAAAACAAAAGGAAAGAAAATGGACATATCACAAAGTGATTTTGGTAATGATGTTGCCTTATATTTATATGATTCTTTGTATATTTCAACGTATGTTCATATACAGTGTCTTTCTGAGCTTTGTAACAATCCTCTCTACTATAAAGAGTTTCAGACATGGAACCCAGAAGAAATAACTTGTTTACCCCTGTAATTGGGCAACAAGAAAAAAAATAGCCAGAAAATAGTATATCTAAAAAAATGTTCATTTGATGACAGCTTTTTTACCTTGGGAAAAGATATACCACAAAACTGAAGCTGGAATAGAGCAGGTTAGTTAAGGGACTGGTAATGCAAGACTTTTGATTTGCTCCAAAAGAAGGAATCAGCATTCGTATATGCTCCAACAGTAGCCTCATGTTGCTACTTCTTTTCCAACATTCAAAATTGCTTTCAAATTCCATGTTCCCTTAAACTATTTCTATTACAACTTCATCAAACTCAAGAATCTTCCGAGCTTGAACAGCACCCATTTCTCCTCTTTCTTTTTCTCTTTTCTTTCCTTTTTTATAAAAATTTGCCCTTTTTCTTCTTTAAATGCTTTAAGAAACTTCTTGCCACGTTTGTTATAGATGTGGGGGGAAAAAGAAAACTGTAGAGTTCTCCTTTTCTTTTTTTATTGATCATTGGTACTGTATACTGTCTTTGAATTTTCTGTGCATTGATAAACAGTCATAATCAGATTGGAAACTGTCATATAGTAATTCTTGGAAAGAGTACAAAAGATTAGTTTGTGCTTTTGAGAAAAAAAATCCCCAAAGCACCGAAATTCCAAGTATTGTTACTTCTATTAAGAATCAGAGGGGGACTTCCCTGGTGGCACAGTGGTTGAGAGTCTGCCTGCCAATGCAGGGGACACGGGTTCGAGCCCTGGTCCAGGAAGATCCCATGTGCCGTGGAGCAACTAAGCCCGTGTGCCACAACTACTGAGCCTGCGCTCTAGAGCCCACGTGCCACAACTACTGAAGCCCATGCGCCTAGAGCCCGTGTTCTGCAACAAGAGAAGCCACCGCAATGAGAAGCCCGTGCACTGCAACAAACAGTAGCCCCCACTCGCTGCAACTAGAGAAAGCCCGTGCACAGCAATGAAGACCCAAAGCAGCCAAAAAAAAAAAAAGAATCAGAGGGACTTCCCTGGTGGCACAGTGGTTAAGACTCCATGCCCCCAATGCAGGGGGCCTGGGTTCGATTCCTGGTCAGGGAACTAGATCCCACATGCCGCAACTAAGGAGCCCACTTGCCACAACAAAGGAGCCCGCCTGCCACGACAAAGACCCAGTGCAATCAAATAAATATTTTTTATAAAAAGAATCAGAAAATCCCTTTGCTCCACACATCAGAATTACTGTCCAAAAGGGGAGGAGTCAGCACTTGTTGGAGGTTAGAAAGATGAAAATGATGATAGTTTATTTTGGTGATTTTCTTGCATATTTATTTTCAAAAACTGGCAGAAAAACAGAAGAGAATTGAAGTTACAAGGAAAGAGAAACTGACTGGTGTCATTGGACACTTTGATAGCAGAATATGCTGTCATTTAAAAAATTCAGCATCCCAGTATTATATTTTTGATGAAATCTTTTTAATGAAATATTGGGATTAACATGCATACACTACTATGTATAAAAAAGATAACTAATGAGAAGCTACTATATAGCAGAGGGAACTCTACTCAATGTTCTGTGGTGACCTAAATGGGAAGGAAATCCAAAAAAGAGGGGATATATGTATACGTATAGCTGATTCACTTTGCTGTACAGCAGAAACTAACACAACATTGTAAAGCAACTATACTCCAATAAAAATTAATTTAAAAAAAAGAAAGAAAGAAAAGAAAACAGAAGTATTAACACTGCCACTTCATTCCCAACAGTTACATCCGTCTATCATCAGATTTCTTCTCTGTGTACATGAGTGACTAGAATGTTTCCCTCCGAGTCAGACATTGGAGCAAGCTATCCAATGCATTTGTGTAGAAACTTCTAGTGCATCCATTGGATATATTCCATTCTCCACCATTAATCATTTAATGGGGTTCCTAAAGTATTTTGAAATCTATAAACAGGAAACCCTGTGTGTAATACTTTCTTCTGGTCTTTGTCTTCCTGTAATATTATACTTCAAAAGTAATTCCTAGTAGTCAGATGACTAAATAAACACGAGATTCTGGAATTAAAAGAATAAATTAAAAGGATGGATTACAGGATTAACTCATTAGGCAGAAATACTAAGGAAACTAGGCCAACTGGGACCTCATTTTCTGTCCCATGGTATTTCGTGATTTCTAATCTTTTGGCAACACATTGTTCCAACATGCCTGGGCATGTTTGGGAGACAGGCTTTGCTTCAAGCCAAGCTCCCCAAGGACTCCTGATAATTCAATGGCGGGAGAGGGTGGGAATTGTCAGTAGAGCTGTAGACGTACTTTAAGTTCAAGCTGGGATCCCCACGCCACACAGATACATAGAAGCTGTTATTATACCTACACTTATTACAGCTACATCTCATCATATCTATTTTTCACGGTATGCCCACACATAGGAGTTATTATATCTAAATAAACCTGACAGAGACCAGGAACAAGTTGAATTTGTTAATTCTACAATAATCTTAACGGTTAAGGCGATCTAGGCTCTTGACAGACATCTAGATTCTTGAGAGGGAAAGATGCTCTTAAGATTTTTATAATTGCTTATTCTTAATAATTTTAAATGTTATATATAAGCCTTAGTGTCTTACTAAACATCCTACTGTCATGAAAGAGAAAATGCCATCAGCACTAGAAGTCTTAAGATAAAGGGAACATAGCTATTCAAACAACACCATGGTGAAAAGCTTAAATTTCAAATAGACTCAATTATCTGTGTCCCTCATCAATGTGATGAACATCTAGTGTGTGTGTGTGTGTGTGTGTGTGTGTGTGCGCGCGCGCGTGCGTGCAGGCGTGCTCATGCATGCATGTGTGTATATAATAGTACATACTATTATATACATACTGATCTGTAATATACATTGTATATAAATATAATATTTATATACAATGTATATTATAGATTAGTTCGTATCAGTTCTTACATAATAGTATATATTGTAGGAATTGTATTAAATATAATAAAAGTTGCATTATAGTGTAGAAATTATAAGCAGTGGAAAGGCTGTTTACAGCATTGCTTTCAACGTGGAACATCCCCAAAGTTTGGGGCTATTAGAAGTGTCACAATTGCTATCATAAGGCTCACCTCCATAAATTTGCTACATTGCTTGATCTTCCCAAAATGCACAAACTGAAATCCTAAGCCTCAGTGTGATAGTATAAGGACAAGAGGCCTTTAGGAGGTGATTAGGTCATGGAGGTAAGGTAAAGCTCTCTTATAAAAGAGACCCCAGGTACATACCTTGCCCTTTCTGCCAGGTGAGGACACAGTGAGAAGAACACATAGGCAGTCTATGGACCAGGAAGCAAGCTCTCACCAGACATTGAATCTGCCAGCACTTTGATCTTGGCCTTCCCAGCCTTCAAAACTGTGAGAAATAAATTTCTGTTAATAATAGAAATATATTCTTTTATTGCAGCCTGAACCAAGACATGTTGGTACTGTTTTTTTTTAAATTTTTTTTATTCAAACAGAAAGTCACAAAAATTATAATAATTCTCACCAGTTCACTCAGTCCCATGTCATTAATTATTTTTTCATCTTGATCTTTTCTTAGAATTTTTATGAATTCATCAGTTTTCCATTAGAGTTCTGAAAATGCTTATTCATTCAGTTCAGCAGTATAGTCAGTTACCAGAAACCTGTACTTGTCAGAGTCTTTTCCATGATGAAGGTGAAAATGAAAGGATGAAGATGAAACCCTTTTATAGAAACATTTTTGTAAAAGCATCAGAGTACACCCAGAACTGTCTGTAAATGACAAAAGACTTAAAAATGACCACGGTTAAAGATTTGATGAAAGTTCATAATAATGCAATTGACAAGGAAATTTAGTTATTTCTGAGATATACATTTTAAAGTAATAACTAGAATTATGACTTATAACATTATACCAGAACATATAAGATTTTTAGGAATTTCATGTAATGTCTGAAACATTTATATTAAAATATTTCCATAAAAATAACCCAAAGAAAGTTTAGTATTAGTTTTTGTTTGTTTGTTTTTTATACAGCAGGTTCTTATTAGTCATCAATTTTATACACATCAGTGTATACATGTCAATCCCAATCGCCCAATTCAGCACACCACCATCCCCACACCCCACCCCCGCAGCTTTCCCCTCTTGGTGTCCATACGTTTGTTCTCTACATCTGTGTCTCAACTTCTGCCCTGTAAACCGGCTCATCTCTACCATTTTTCTAGGTTCCACATACATGCGTTAATATACGATATTTGTTTTTCTCTTTCTGACTTACTTCACTCTGCATGACAGTCTCTAGATCCATCCACATCTCAACAAATGACTCAATTTCGTTCCTTTTTGTGGCTGAGTAATATTCTATTGTATATATGTACCACATCTTCTTTATCGATTCGTCTGTCGTTGGATACTTAGGTTGCTTCCATGTCCTGGATATTGTAAATAGTGCTGCAATGAACATTGAGGTGCATGTGTCTTTTTGAATTATGGTTTTCTCAGGGTATATGCCCAGTAGTGCGATTGCTGGATCATATGGTAATTCTATTTTTAGTTTTTTAAGGAACCTCCGTACTGTTCTCCATAGTGGCTGTATCAACTTACATTCCCACCAACAGTGCAAGAGGGTTTCCTTTTCTCCACACCCTCTCCAGCATTTGTTGTTTGTAGATTTTCTGATGATGCCCATTCTAACTGGTGTGAGGTGATACCTCATTGTAGTTTTGATTTGCATTTCTCTAATAATTAGTGATGTTGAGTAGCTTTTCATGTACTTCTTGGCCATCTGTATGTCTTCTTTGGAGAAATGTCTATTTAGGTCTTCTGCCCATTTTTGGATTGGGTTGTTTGTTTCTTTAATATTGAGCTGCATGAGCTGTTTATATATTTTGGAGATTAATCCTTTGTCCGTTGATTCGTTTGCAAATATTTTCTCCCATTCTGAGGGTTGTCTTTTCGTCTTGTTTATGGTTTTCTTTGCTGTGCAAAAGCTTTGAAGTTTCATTAGGTCCCATTTGCTTATTTTTGTTTTTATTTCCATTACTCTAGGAGGTAGATCAAAAAAGATCTTGCTGGGATTTATGTCAAAGAGTGTCCTTCCTATGTTTTCCTCTAAGAGTTTTATAGTGTCCAGTCTTACATTTAGGTCTCGAATCCATTTTGAGTTTATTTTTGTGTATGGTGTTAGGGAGTGTCCTAATTTCATTCTTCTACATGTAGCTGTCCAGCTTTCCCAGCACCATTTATTGAAGAGGTTGTCTTTTCTGCATTGTATATCTTTGCCTCCTTTGTCATAGATTAGTTGACCACAGGTGTGTGGGTTTATCTCTGGGGTTTCTATCTTGTTCCATTGATCTATGTTTCTGTTTCTGTGCCAGTACCATATTGTCTTGATTATTGTAGTTTTGTAGTATAGTCTGAAGTCAGGGAGTCTGATTGCTCCTGCTCCGTTTTTTTCCCTCAAGACTGCTTTGGCTATTCGGGGTCTTTTGTGTCTCCATACAAATTTTAAGATTATTTGTTCTAGTTCCATAAAAAATGCCATTGGTAATTTGATAGGGATTGCATTGAATCTGTAGATTGCTTTGGGTAGTATAGCCATTTTCACAATATTGATTCTTCCAATCCAAGAACATGGTATATCTCTCCATCTGTTGGTATCATCTTTAATTTCTTTAATCAGTGTCATAGTTTTCTGCATACAGGTCTTTTGTCTCCCTAGGTAGGTTTATTCCGAGGTATTTTACTCTTTCTGTTGCAATGGTAAATGGGAGTGTTTCCTTAATTTCTCTTTCAGATTTTTCATCATTAGTGTATAGGAATGCAAGAGATTTCTGTGCATTAATTTTGTATCCTGCAACTTTACCAAATTCATTGATTAGCTCTAGTAGTTTTCTGGTGGCATTATTATTATTATTTTTTTGCGTTACGCGGGCCTCTCACTGCTGTGGCCTCTCCCGTTGCAGAGTACAGGCTCCAGACGCGCTGGCTCAGCGGCCACAGCCCACGGGCCCAGCCGCTCCGCGGCACGCGGGATCCTTCCAGAACAGGGCACGATCTCGTGTCCCCTGCATTGGCAGGTGGACTCCCATCCACTGTGCCACCAGGGAAGCCCCTTTGGTGGCATTTTTAGGATTCTCTATGTATAGTATCATGTCATCTGCAAACAGTAACATTTTACTTCTTTTCCAATTTGTATTCCTCTTATTACTTTTTCTTCTCTGATTGCTGTGGCTAGGACTTCCAAAACTATGTTGAATAATAGTGGCGAGAGTGGACATCCTTGTCTCGTTCTTGATCTTAGAGGAAATGCTTTCAGTTTTTCACCATTGAGAATGATGTTTGCTGTGGGTTTGTTGTATATGGCCTTTATTATGTTGAGGTACGTTCCTTCTATGCCCACTTTCTGGAGAGCTTTTATCATAAATGGGTATTGAATTTTGTCAAAAGCTTTTTCTGCATCTATTGAGATGAACATATGGATTTCATTCTTCAGTTTGTTAATATGGCATATCACATTGATTGATTTGCGTATATTGAAGAATCATTGCATCCCTGGGATAAATTCCACTTGATCATGGTGTATGATCCTTTTAATGTGTTGTTGGATTCTGTTTGCCAGTATTTTGTTGAGGATTTTTGCATCTATATTCATCAGTGATATTGGTCCGTAATTTTCTTTTTTTGTAGTATCTTTCTCTAGTTTTGGTATCAGGGTGATGGTGGGCTCATAGAATGAGTTTGGGAGTGCTCCTTCCTCTGCAATTTTTTGGGAGAGTTTGAGAAAGATAGGTGTTAGCTGTTCTCTAAATGTTTGATAGAATTTGCTTGTGAAGCCATCTGGACCTGGACTTTTGTTTGTTGGAAGATTTTTAATCACAGTTTCAATTTCATTACTTGTCATTGGTCTGTTCATATTTTCTATTTCCTCCTGGTTCAGTCTTGGAAGGTTATACCTTTCTAAGAATTTGTCCATTTTTTCCAGGTTGTCCATTTTAATGGCATAGTGTTGCTTGTAGTAGTCTCTTAGGATGCTTTTTATTTATGCGGTGTCTGCTGTAACTTCTCCTTTTTCATTTCTAATTTTATTGATTTGAGTCCTCATCCTCTTTTTCTTGGTGAGTCTGGCTAATGGTTTATCAATTTTGTTTATCTTCTCAAAGAACCAGCTTTTAGTTTTATTGAGCTTCGCTATTGTTTTCTTTGTTTCTATTTCATTTATTTCTGCTCTGATCTTTATGATTTCTTTCCTTCTACTAACTCTGGTTTCTGTTTTTTCTTCTTTCTCTAGTTCCTTTAGGTGTAATGTTAGATTGTTTATTTGAGATTTTTCTTGTTTCTTGAGGTAGGCTTGTATTGCTATAAACTTCCCTCTTAGAACCGCTTTTGCTGTGTCCCATAGGTTTTGGATCATTGTGTTTTCATTGTCATTTGTCTCTAGGTTTTTTTGATTTCCTCTTTGATTTCTTCAGTGATCTCTTGGTTATTTAGTAACGTATTGTTTAGCCTCCATGTGTTTGTGTTTTTTACATTTTTTTCCCTGGAATTCGTTTCTAATCTCATAGTGTTGTGGTCAGAAAAGATGCTTGATATGATTTCAATTTTCTTAAATTTACTGAGGCTTGATTTGTGACCCAAGATGTGATCTATCCTGGAGAATGTTCCATGCGCACTTGAGAAGAAAGTGTAATCTGCGGTTTTTGGATGGAATGTCCTATAAATATGAATTAAATCTATCTGGTCTATTGTGTCATTTAAAGCTTCTGTTTCCTTATTTATTTTCATTTTGGATGATCTGTCCATTGGTGAGAGGTGTTAAAATCTCCCACTATTTTTGTATTACTGTTGATTTCCTCTTTTATAGCTGTCAACAGTTGCCTTATGTATTGAGGTGCTCCTAGGTTTGGTTCATATATATTTATAATTGTTTTATCTTCTTCTTGGATTGATCCCTTGATCACTATGTAGTGCCTTCCTTGTCTCTTGTAACATTCTTTATTTTAAAGTCTATTTTATCTGATCTATTTTATCTACTCCAGCTTTCTTTTGATTTCCATTTGCATGGAATATCTTTTTCCATCCCCTCACTTTCAGTCTGTATGTGTCCCTAGGTCTGAAGTGGGTCTCTTGTAGACAGCATATAGATGGGTCTTGTTTTTATATCCATTCAGCAAGCCTGTGTCTTTTGGTTGGAGCATTTAATCCATTCACGTTTAAGGTAATTATCGATATGTAGGTTCCTATGACCATTTTCTTAATTGTTTTGGGTTTGTTTTTGTAGGTCTTTTTCTTCTCTTCTGTTTCCCACTTAGAGAAGTTCCTTTAGCATTTGTTGTAGAGCTGGTTTGGTGGTGCTGAATTCTCTTAGCTTTTGCTTCTCTGTAAAGCTTTTGATTTCTCCATTGAAACTGAATGAGATCCTTGTCAGGTAGAGTAATCTTGGTTGTAGGTTTTTCCGTTTCATCACTTTAAGCATATAATGCCACCCCCTTCTGGCTTGTAGAGTTTCTGCTGAGAAATCAGCTATTAACCTTATGGGAGTTCCCTTGTATGTTATTTGTCATTTTTCCCTTGCTGCTTTTAATAATTTTTCTTTGTCTTTAATTTTTGCCTATTTGATTATTATGTGTTTCGGCATGTTTCTCCTTGGGTTTATCCTGTATGGGACTCACTGCGCTTCCTGGTCTTGGGTGGCTATTTCCTTTCCCATGTTAGGGAAGTTTTCAACTATAATCTCTTCAAATATTTTCTCAGCTCCTCTCTCTCTCTCCTCCTTCTGGGACCGTTTTAATGCAAATGTTCGTGTGTTTAATATTGCCCCAGAGGTCTCTTAGGCTGTCTTCATTTCTTTTCATTCTTTTTTCTTTATTCTGCTCCGCAGCAGTGAAGCAGATACCATTCTGTCTTCCAGGTCACTTATCCGTCCTTCTGCCTCAGTTATTCTGATATTGATTCCTTCTAGTGTATTTTTCATTTCAGTTATTGTATTGTTCATCTCTCTTTGTTTGTTCTTTAATTCTTCTAGGTCTTTGTTAAACATTTCTTGCATCTTCTCGATCTTTGCCTCCATTCTTTTTCGGAGGTCCTGGATCATCTTCACTATCATTATTCTGAATTCTTTTTCTGGAAGGTTGCTTATCTCCACTTCATTTAGTTGTTTTTCTGGGGTTTTATCTTGTTCCTTCATCTGGTACATAGCCTTCTGCCTTTTCATCTTGTCTATCTTTCTGTGAATGTGGTTTTTATTCCACGGGCTGCAGGATTGTAGTTCTTCTTGCTTCTGCTGTCTGCCCTCTGGTGGATGAGTCTATCTATGAGGCTTGTGTAAGTTTCCTGATGGGAGGGAGTGGTGGGGGGTAGAGTTGAGTGTTGCTCTGGTGGGCAGAGCTCAGTAAAACTTTAATCCACTTGACTGTTGATGGGTGGGGCTGTTGGTTGTTTGGCCTGAGGCCACCAAACACTGGAGCCTACCTGGGCTCTTTGGTGGAGCTAATGACAGTCTCTGGGAGGGCTCACACCGAGGAGTACTTCCCAGAACTTCTGCTGCCAGTGTCCTTGTTCCCACGGTGAGCCACAGTCACACCCCACCTCTGCAGGAGACCCTCCAACAGTAGCAGGTAGGTCTGGTTCAGTCTCCCCTGGGGTCACTCCTCCTTCCCCTGGGTCCCGATGCGCACACTACTTTGTGTGTGCCCTCCAAGAGTGGAGTCTCTGTTTCCCCCAGTCCTGTCGAAGTCTTGCAATCAATTCCCACTAGGCTTCAAAGTCTGATTCTCTAGGAATTCCTCCTCCCGTTGCCGGAACCCCAGGTTGGGAAGCCTGACGTAGGGCTCAGAACCTTCACTCCAGTGGTTGGACTTCTGTGGTATAAGTGTTCTCCAGTTTGTGAGTCATCCACCCAGCAGTTATGGGATTTGATTTTGCTGTGATTGCGCCCCTCCTACCGTCTCATTGTGGCTTCTCCTTTGTCTTTGGATGTGGGGTATCTTTTTTGGTGAATTCCAGTGTCTTCCTGTCGATGACTGTCCAGCAGGTAGTTGTGATTCTGGTGTTCTCGCAAGAGGGAGTGAGAGAACATCCTTCTACTCTGCCATCTTGGTTCCTCTCTCCAGTATTGTTTAACTGAAATGAGAAAGACATAAAACAGTAATCCTTACAGAGAGGACCATACTATCCAGGCTAGAGTTTTGAAGCTGACACGGTGATTAGAGGAGCAGCAGCAAGGTCCAACTATATACATCTATGTAGGAGCCAGAACTCAGTGATTTAGGTGGATAAGCGTAAGTTGGAGGGACAAGGAATCCTGGCATACTCTGTTTTAAGAGAGTGCCACACGGAGCAAAGTAGACATTATTTACCTGCAATCAGAGAACTTTACTGGCTAACAGATCAATGAGCATCAGGGAGAACCCTAAAAACTGGACTTGTAGGAAGTGTGTCATGAGTTCTGTAGATTTCTTCCAAAAACATGGTTTCTTACAAAACTTCTGGTAATAAGAGTGAGTTAGGGAGAGTAGTCTCATGTTGCTTAGTGGTTTATACTCCCTCTTCAATTTATAGCTACTTTTTTTCTAAATTACAAAAGTAGTACTTTATTATAAAAATTTAAATGATATAAACATGTTAATATAGAAAAAAAATTCCCAACAGTTTCATTCTCCAGATATTAATTGACTGTTGCTTAATCTCCGAAACATTTTTCTTTACACAACAGGGAGGCACTGTGACCTGGCAGTTGAGAAGGCAGGTTTGGGAATCAAACTGCTTGGGTGCAGATCTTAGCTCTGTCACGTACTGTGTGACTGTGGGGCAAGAAGCTGAACTCTCAGTGCCTTGGAATCCCATCTGTATGGTGGGGTAACTACCTACCTCCCAGAGTTGTTGGGAAGATTAACAGTAGTATTTATAGAGCACTTGGAACAGTGCCTGGTACATGGTAAGTGCTGTTTTTTTGTTGATGATGATACAATTACATATAAGTAGATATTTACACATACAAATATAAGGTAATTTATCTGTATATATAGCTTTATCTTTACAAAATTAGGGTCATAATACACATACTTTAGTGATACTGATTATTTATAGGTTGAACCTCTGTGATGTGTCTTCCATACCTCTTTGGACCACTTCTCTGACATTTTTCTCAGCATTCTGCATGATTTTCTCAAGCTTGTCCTCCATATCACAGATTGACTGCGCCGATCAATTTTGCTACTTGTTGTTTCAGATGAATTCATTATTTCTTTAATATCATTTTTAATGAATTTAAATGCATATGACATCAACTTCAAAAGGAACTCAAAGGTATACAGTGAAAAACTCCCTTGCACTTGATACCCAGTTCCTGCCTAGGAGCTAGCACTTTTGTCATTTTCTTTTGGATCCCTCCAGAGATGTGTATATGAAAACAAGTAAATGTAAATAAGTATTATTACATGAACAGTAATTCTATAGCCCTTTTTCCATACCTTCCTTACAATACATCTTGGAGAGCTTGGATTATTATTATACAAATATCTGCCTCATTTTGGTTAATGGCGGCATATTGCAGTGTATGAATTGTCATAATTTATTAGGTTGGTCTCCAACAAATGGGAATTCGTGTCATTGCCAATAGTTTACTAGCACAAACAATGTTGCAATAAATAATCTCATATATACATCATTTAATACACATATGATTCTACACATGTTTTACACACACATATGTCACACAGAATAAAGTCCTCCTACTGGCATTTGTTATTTTTATAGATATTGTCAAATTGCTTCCCACAAAACTTGCATGGTATTATTTTTGTCTTTAAAAAACCAACTATCTACATTTAAACTAATTTATCTACAATTTAATATAGATAACTAAATTAGCCTACATTTTAATATCTAATTTAATTTAACTGCTTTTTCCCTATACCCTCTTCATTGGGATATAAAATATTTGCAGATTCCTCACTGTAGATATACTCTATAATTTATTTTAGGGTGTAAAATCTTTCTAGTTTATTACCTGAGAATTTTATCTTGGACGTCTTCTTCTAGTATAGATTTTTCATATATTTTTTGCATATTACATTCTATTCTTTTCTTTAAATTTTTAAAAATTCATCTTCTTTTCTTTGATCAAAAGCTGTACTCTGGTCTGTTCTCCCCGCAGGAGATCCTGGGGGAATAGTGTCTTTGCTAGTGAGATTATCAATCCTAACTGATTTGGCCCGTTACTTCCACCCAGTCCACAGAACAAGGGAGCAAAGTAAAATTTTGGCGGCCCAGCTTAGGCCAAAAACTAGCTGTTGTGAAGAAGAGAGTTCCTTATTGGACTTCTTACCCTCACCAATCCTCATCCCACAAACGATTAGAGAGAGGTTCAGTCTCTTGGCCACTGTTTAATAATATTTATTTTGGTCTTTGCTGAAGTTTTTGCTTATATCATTATAAGTGTTCTTGGCAAGAAGTGGAAATTTATTTTGGTCCAACAGTACAAACTTAAACTTAATCAGTAAAATATTAGTTAAGCAGAGAGAGAAGAAAATTTCCCCATCTGATATTTGGCCTGCTTACCTATTAGGTAATTTGATTACAAAAGTCTTGAAAAGCAACAGACGAATTCAGCACTTTTAATTCCAAAATGATATAGGAGATCAGATATTAGGATCCCATTCTACCCAACTTATCTCATTATTATCCATAATAATAATAAAATAATGTTAAAAATGGCAGACACATTTAGCACTTTCTATGTGCCAAGCACTTCTAAGGATTTAATATGTATTAAAGCATGACACACAATGGCTACACTATGCATAAGGCTCTGTGCTCCAGCAGAGATGGCTTGTAAGTCTGCATCAGAGCTTCCTACTGGCCAATATAAAAATGGAAAGATGATCAGCTACTTCACAGTGACTATAAGATAAAAATAAGCCAATTTGTCAGGAGGCGTATGGAAAATTCTTGTTTCTGTGAGCCAAGAGAAAATTCTTCTATGGTTATTCGAAAAATGGAATGTGTAGATCACACCAATGTCAACCTTAACTAATAATTAGGTCTATAAACTATTTCTTTATAACTTTCTGCAATGTAGGCAGAGAGATTAATATCCAAGCTTAGTTAAGTAAAAGCAATTTTACAAGAGGCCAACATGCTATGCTGTACAGAGAAGCTTTTTTGTAACCTGTCTTGTTCAAGGTATGAAATTTAGCCTATTTTGAGGGATGGATAATCCATTAAGAAATCCTCTGCAAATATGATTTTCCAAACTGGGATTTTATAGTTATGAGGCAGCACAGAATTCACAGGTATACTCTGTTAGGTAACTAACAGGCAGACATCCCATGTTATTATTTGAGGAAAGAATCATAAGCTTCAACAGTCAGCCAATGAAGGGATTTTTACCCTATTGAGAAAGTATGAGAAGCCTAACCTGGATACATGCCTCTTTATGGAAGTAAGATTAGGGAGTATCTGCCAACATGCCAAGATTCTATAGTCATTACTGTGGTAGATTCTATTATTGGCTTCGACTCTTCATCCCATATTGTAACTTGGAGCTTGCCCTGTGACTCAGTAGTTCCTCCTACTAAAGGTGAAGTTAGCTATTCCACTGGCTTGGGCAAAAGTGACAGGATGCCAATTCTGAACCTAGACCTTAAGAGATCCTGCATATTTTTGCTTGTCCTCTTGTACGTATACTATCACCATGAGACGAACTTTACTTTAGGTAGCAGCTGCCCTTTTAGTCTGGGGCTCAGAATAAACATGCATTGAGAACTATTCCAGCCTATGGGTAGACTTGTAGCACGAGGCAGAGCCAGGGGCTGCAGGCAGAGGCAGAACTGCCCCAGCTACTTCACAGATCCATGAGCAAAAGCAATGCTTTTGTTAAATGCCACGGGTATTCTTTTTGTGATTACACAGCAATAGCTGACTGTTGCAATAGTGTTAGGTAAGTTTCCAACATATGTACAAATAGAAAACAGAGGTTCTAAATATTTACCCCATAGAATATGGCAATGATAATTTTAGCTTGGAAAATTTTTAAGGCAAGTTTATCAAGCATCCAATTTGACCATAAAAATATATTAAGAAATACTAATAGAAGGTCCATCTATCATTAAACAATGCAAGTTCTTGGTAAAGGCCTTGAATAAAATGATAGTAGCAATCATTTTTTTTTAGAGGCAAAGGTAAGCAAGTTATTACACTAGGCACATTACATTAATTATCTCATTTTACTTTCATCAGTTATGCAAGGTAGAATGTAAAAATGCAAACTCTTGCCAGCGAATGTTGGCCAACCAATGGTTACTTAAAAGAGTTAATCTGTAAATTCCCTTTAAGTAATAAAACCTTTGGCTGGGCGTTTTCCATTCTATTATTAACTAAAGAGGCTCAGAATCAAATTGGCATAACTCTCTGAGGTTTGGAAACTACACTTGTCAGGTCAGTTTGCCTACAGAAATCAGACTTAGTACCTCTACTTCCTCTTGCAAACATTTTCTGGGCCTATGACAATTTTTAGTAGTTTCCTTAATTTTCTATCCTCTTGACTTGTTAGTGTTACAGTGATTTTATTACAGTGACCAGAAGTGAAGATGTTTAGTCAACTGACATCCTTACTTACCTGAATGAAAAGTAAAGTCACATTTTGCTTGGGTTTTAATGAACCTCTTCACTTGAAGGCACTCGGTCTAGATGTTTTGCACTGTTGTAGATTGAAAAACCTGGGCACTCTCATTTTGCAGCTCATCCTATCAAGAAGAGGATTCTATTCCCCACCCCTTGAATCTATGCTCGTCTCATCTCCTGCTTTGACCAAAAGAATGTGGTAGAAGTGTAGCTGTGTGACTTCCAAACTAGACCTTAGGCTTCTGCCTTGGTCTGCTGGGAATCCTGCCCTGAGACTGACACAGAGGCAGCCAGTCTAGCTTACTGAGGATGAGAGGCTACTGGAGAACCAAGTGCCCCTACTGAGAGCCAGCACCAACTGCAAGATATGTGCCAGAGGCCATCTTGGACCTTCCAGCCCAGCTGACCTCCAGCTGTTTGCCCAGGCAAAGCCAGCAAGGTAGCAACAAGCCAATGCGCAGAATCATGAGAAAGTAAATGGCTGTTGGCTTAAGCCACTAAGTTTTGGAGTGATTTATTACACAGAAATATACAATTCATACTTTTTCTTCTTATTCCTGGTAGCATAGTGGAAAATATTAGATAATTTGGAAAAAGGTAGTGAACTAAGGAGAACAGGCAGTAAACTCTATGAAGATGGATCACATGCTTTACTTCATAGACAGCAAAGGGGCAAAATGAAGCAAGTCTCATTGCAGATTGGAAGAGATGAGTGACTGCAGATTGGGGCGGTAAGCAGCAAGTTGTAGAGGAACGGCTCCGCCATGGCACACTGGTGACCTTGCACATATCCAAATAGGCCAGGTTTAGACTGCAGCCTGTCGTAAGTCTGGCAGATCCTCCTTAGGATCTTCCTGCAACATGAGAGCATGAAGGCTTGCAATACCAGGACACTTCTCACTCACTTCCCTATCTGTCAGGGAGACTGACAGGAGACGGGTTCTCATCACCTCCCGGGTTCTGAGAAGGTGTGAGGCTTTCTGCCTTGCCCCCGCTAGACAAAGTGCATGCTGTAAAACTGTTGACTTGCAATCTAGAATTCCCTGTTGGGCAAGAGTATGCTGCAACTGCTTTGCGGTCATCTGGCTCTTTTGTTTCAGTGATACCTTTTTGGTCTGTAGAACAAGAACTGTGGGAAACTGGCACCTTTGGCTACTCTTCTTTTCATTGTCTATGTAAGTAATAAATCATCTAAAGCTAAAAAGGGCTCATTTTGTCTTTACTGGCCAAATATGGCAGGCCTTGGACGTGGCCTTCACTGCCGTGTGCTTGACACAGGTCAGTAATGAAATCAAAAGAACCAGTCATAAAGAATTAAAAAAAAAAAAATCCCAAACTGTATTTCTGTAGTTGAGGTGGGATAGATTTGACACATTTTCTGAAATATAATTAAGTGGAGTACATTCTTCCTCCTTCAATCTTCTTTAAAATGTACAGAACATAATATGACAACTATAATAGAGAAAATAAAAAATAGTAACTGCAAAATTAAATGGGAATTACATGTTTTACCAATTTAGGTTTAAGTGATTTCTTCACTGATCTGTACGAGTTCTTTACATAGTAAAGACACTATTCTGTAATATTTGTTGAATATATGTTTTCCCAATTTGTTTACTTTGGGGGCTTTCTGATATGCAGATGTCTACATTTTTATATAACCAAATCCATAAATCTTTTCATTCAGCACTTCCTTCATCTTTTCTAATTTAAAAAGTTCTCCCCACTCCAAAGTCTTGATAAATATCTCCTTTTACTTTCTGTGACAAAAAAATTAATTCTTCAATCCTTCCAGAATTTGTTTCAGTAGATAGTGCAAGGTTAGCTTCTTAACATTTTTTTCCTAACTAGCTAATGAATGTTCTCAGCACCATTTATTTCTTAAACCTTAAATTCTCCATTGAAATTTTTTAAGTTTTAAAAATTTATTATCAAATTTACATGCAGTACAATTCACGCTTCTAGTGTGCAATGTGACAAATGCATAGAATTATGTGATCACCACCAGGATCAAGCTTCATCATCCTAAAAAATAAGTTTGACCCCTCGGTGGTCAAATTCTTCCTCCACTTCTTAATAAAAGGCTTAATGAGATATAATTTACATACTATGCAACTCACCTCTTAAACTGTGTAACTCTGGGTTTTTTTTACTATAGTCAAACAGTTGTGTAATTATCACAATTAATTAATTATGTTGCATTTTGAGTATTCTTGGTGCAAGCATGTGATTTACAAGTATGTTTCCAAGTCTGTGACTTGTCTTTTCATTCTCTTAACAAAGCTTTCAGAACAAAAGCTTTTAAGTTTGAAAATCCAATTTATCAGTTTTTTAAAAATGGTATCACTTTTGGTATCATATCTAAGAATTCTTCCCAAGGACACAAAGATTTCTATGTTTTCTTCTAAAGGTTTTATAGTTTTATGTCTTACTTTTAGGTCTATGATCGATTTTAAGTTAATTTCTGTATGAGGTGTGAGATACAGATCAAGGTTCATTTTTTGTAATATGAATATCTAATTTCTGTTGAGTTTTAATGCATCATCCTGTTAGATTTTTGTAATATAATAGGATCTATTGTTAAGCTATTTTTCTGCACCATTAATCTGTTTGATACCTTATGCATTTGATAATCTAATGCCAGTATCAGATTGTTTTTATTACTATAACTTTATAAACTTAAAAAATATATATATATACCATAATCTCATCTTCAGTAATGAACTGAAATCTCATCTTCAGTAATGAACACATGGAATCCCAAATCTCATCTTCAGTAACGAACACACGGAATCAACACTTCAATTATTTGTCATCCACGTCCCTAACCAACCTTTACAAGTTTATCTGTACCACCAATAAATAAAAATAAAAAACCTGTGCTCTGGAAAGATAAATAAAAAACCTGTGCTATGGAAAGATAGCCTGGGTTGACTCAGATGTAAAAGTACAGTAAATATTTGAAATTTTAGCTCATATGTCAGTGAAGGTGCAAATACTTTGACATAAATGGTTCCAAGTTGTTGAAATATTTAAGATAAAATTCATGAGTTCTCTTTTTTTCCTGGTCATTGTTAACTGTTCACAAAGGAAAAAAGTCAGAAAAATAAATCAGTAATACTGGGAATTTAAATTCACTACCATGTAAATATTTTTCCATACAAACAAAATTTGGGTGAAACAGATATTGTCTCTACAAAAGAACCTGATTCTCAGAAGTGCATAAATACACCTATGATATTAAAGTCTTTAAGGAAGCACATAGAATTTAGGGAAACTTATTGTGAAAATTCCTACTTCAAAATGTTTATAAAAATTAACTTATTTTCTTCTTTCATTCTCTCCACTATCTGAATGTGAATAGAGTCCCTAAAAGGTAAAACACTGGACATTAGAAGGAATAAGAAGAAAAGCAAAGACCTGAATTATAAACAGAATAACAGAAGCTCTGAGTAACCAAAAAGTTTGTGAAAACAAACATCCTGTGTTCAAAACCTAAGCAAGGATTCTGCCCACTCTGGGCACACAGAGTGCTACTTCTGCTCCAAGTAAATAGCAAACTAAATGAGCCCGTTTTTATTAATGTCAACAGTGAAAGTGGTCTAGCCAAACTAGTTTCTACCTTATGCAGATATCATTCATTCTACCACAGTTAAAGATTTTTAAATTTGTGCAGGTCAATATGGAGGATGGGGTACTCATTCATGAATAAAAACATAACAATTTAACTGACATTCACTGAGTGCTAACCATGAGCCAGGTACTGTGATTATCCCATGTGTCACCTTGGGTCCAGCTTTCCCTACTTTAATCCACTTCTCTGCTTAAAATTATTCCAAGGCTGCCCAGTGATTCCAAAATGAAACAAAAACACCTATATCTGGGGCAGACAGCCCAGCTCTTGCCAGCCAGCCTCTCTGGGCTCCTCCCTGCGAGTCCTCCTTCCTCTTTTAGATCTCCAGCCCCAGACAGACTTGCAGGTTCCCAAAGGTACCCTGACTTTGATGCCTTTGCACATGCTGTAGCCTCTTTCTCTCCCTACCCTTTCCATTTCCAAGGGAGTAAATGTTCCTTCTTTACATATCCATAGCATAATCTGCCCATGGCTATACCAGCACTGATTTCACCGCAAAATTGTTCCCTCGTCTTTGTGATTCTAGCGCTTAGCACAGAATAACAGTCAAAAACTGTTTCTTGAATGAATAGTGGACATTAAGATACAAGCTGGAATAGTGTGAGCTTAGGTAGTGGAAATATTTGTAATAGTGAAGATGAGAATAATTCTTCAGAGGAAGAATATGCCTTTAAAAATGGCATACAGGTGTAATTTTTCAAAAGCCAACTACATTGATGGCTATGTATGCAAACTCTCTCATGCAGGGTTCACAGGAGTCCAAAAAACTCGTTCTTATTTGTGAGGGTAAAAAAAGGTGTGGACTTATAAACAAAGGGGACAAGAGTCACATGGCTTTGTATCAGTCTACAAGAGGTAAAAGCCAGAGGACTAAAGTAAACCTTAGTTTTCATGATTCATCTAAGGCCTTAGAGCTCTAGTTTTTTCCTGATACAAGCTTGGAAAAAAATGCGTGTAAGTGGCTCTAAAAAATTATACGGGGGCTTCCCTGGTGGCGCAGTTGTTGGGGGTCTGCCTGCCGATTCGGGGGACGTGGGTTCGTGCCCCGGTCCGGGAGGGTCCCACGTGCCACGGAGCGGCTGGGCCCGTGGGCTGTGGCCGCTGGGCTTGCGCGTCCGGAGGCCTGTGCTCCGCAGCGGGGGAGGCCGCAGCGGTGAGAGGCCCGCGTACAGCAAAAAAAAAAAATTATACTGGCAGAGATTGGGCTAAAGTTTCTGGGACCATAATGAATGCACAGGACTTTCCTTGGAAGGGTAAAAATAGACTGGTGTGCTATGAGTCAATAGGAATCTAGGAATGACTTCAAGGGATAAGTAAGGAGGAAGAGGAAAAGAGAGAACTCCAATATTATGGAAATATTACTGGACTTGGAGTTATAAGGTCTGAAGGAAAGTCTGCTTATTCTTTTTTAATACCGGCATAGGCTAGTCATAACTTCTTTATGCTTATTTCCACATTAGAAAGAAGATGATAAAGTGTCTCTGAGACTTCCAGTTATTATGGTAGATTGGGCCAATAATGGAGATCTACTCATTCCACAAAGTTTTAAAACAGGCTTGAATGTAAGAAGGAGAGCTCTCCAAATAATAAAATAAAGAGGAAACAAGAAGCTAAGATGTAGAGAGTGAGAGAGAGCTAAAAACACTCACAGGGGCATTAGAACAAGATATACAACTAACGGGCTGGGGATTTCTAATAATAGGAGGAAACAGGTTAAGGTGTGTATGGCCCCATGCATGCTAGGTGCTAGACAGAGGTTCCTTCATAAACCTAGGGGCCCAAAAGGCTCAGAAATGGCCTTTTGGCCATAAAATGGGGCCCAGAAAACTCCAACATCTATCAGGGATAGGCATGGAGGAAAGCCAGTTGCATACTAAGGATCTCTGTTTGGTAGAAGGGTTATATATTGATTAAATTTTATTAAATTAAATATACATATTAAAATTGAAGAGTAACCACTCAAAAGAATAGAAATAATATGTTAACCTTCTTCTCATCTAGTAGATTAATAACAGACTGTAAAGAAGAAAACAAGTATTAATGTCACTAAAATGACCATACTACCCAAGGAAATCTGGGAATTCAATGCAATCCGTATCAAAATACCAAGAACAATTTTCACAGAACTGAAAGAAATAATTTTGAAATCCGTATGGAAACACAAAACCCCCTAAATAGTCAAAAAGTCTTGAGAAAGAAGAACAGAACTGGAGGGATCATTCTCCTTGGCTTCAGACTATACTACAGAACTACAGTAATTTCGTGGTACTGGCATGAAAACAGACACACAGAACAGAACAGAGAGCCCGGAAAAAAATCTACAAACTTATGGCCAATTAATCTATGACAAAGGAGGCAAGACTAAACAATGGAGAAAAGACAGTCTCTTCAATAAGTGGTGCTGGGAAAACTGAACAGCTACATGTAAAAGAATGAAATTAGAACATTCTCTAACACCATATTCAAAAATAAACTCAAAATGGAGTAAAGACCTAAATGTAAAGCTGGAAACCATAAAACTCCTAGAAGAAAACATAGGCAGAATGCTCTTTGACATAAATCATAGCAACATTTTTTAGATCTGTCTCCTAAAGCAAAAGAAATAAAAGCAAAAATAAACAAATGGGACCTAACTAAACTTAAAAGCTTTTGCACAGCAAAGGAAATCATCAACAAAGTGAAAAGACAACCTACTGAACTGGAGAAAACATATGCAAATGATATGACCAATAAGGAGTTAATATCCAAATACGTAAACAGCTCATACTACTCAACATCAAAAAACCAAACAACAAGATTAAAAAATGGGTAGAAGACCTGAATAGACATTTTTCCAAATAAGACATACAGATGGCCAACAGACACATGAAAAGATGCTCAACATCATTAATCATCAGAGAAATGCAAATCAAAACCACAATGAGATATTACCTCACACCTGTTAGAATGGCCATCGTCAAAAAGAACACAAATAACAAATGTTGGTGAGGATGCGGAGAAAAGGGAACACTTACACTGCTTGTGAGACTATAAACTGGTGTAGCCATTATGCAAAACAGTATGGAGGTTTCTCAAAAAATTAAAAATAGAACTATCATACGACCCAGCAATTCTACTCCTGGGTATATATCCAAAAAACCCTGAAAACACTAATTTGAAAAGAGAATGCACCCCAATGTTCATAGCAGTATTATTTACAATTGTCAAGATATGGAAGCAACCTAAGTATCCATCAACAGATGATGGATAAAGAAGATGTGGCATATGTATACAATGGAATACTACTCAGCCATAAAAAAAGAAATTATGCCATTTGCAACAACGTGGATGGACTTGGAGGGTAGCATGCTTAGTGAAATAAGTTAGACAGAGAAAGACAAATATGGTATGATATCACTTATATGTGGAATCTAAAAAATAAAACAAACTAGTGAATATAACAAAAAAGAGATTCACAGATATAGATAAAAAACAAGTGGTTATCAGGGGGAAGAGGGAAGGGGGGAGGGACAACACGGGGTAGGGGATTAAGAGATGCAAACTACTATGTATAAAATAAATAAGCTACAAATCAATAAGCTAGGATATATAGTACAACATAGGGAATATAGCCAATATTTTATAAGTATAAATGAAATACAACCTTTAGAAATTGTGAATCACTGTGTTGTACAACTAAAACTTATATAATATTGTATATCAACTATAATTCAATTTAAAAAAGGAACAAAAAAGAAGAAAATAAGAAGTAAAGAAAATTCATGGTAAATAAACACAGAAAAGGTGGTGAACATAAGTTCAACTATATTACTAATCACAATAAAAATAAATATATTAAACTTATCAGCACAAATTAATGACAATAATATATTAATACTCAGCTCATAAAGTTTTAAGATTTAAATGAAATTAGATGCCATGTAAATTTTTATTAGTTACAACACAAAATGTTCACTCTCAATCCAAGTTCAGGTTTTGCTAATGACCTTTAAGACAAACCAACTGGAAGATACTTTCCAAAGCATTTAGAGAGTTCAGTACTCGGCTTTCCATAACTGCCACTCATTTAATGATTTCTTTTTCTCCCAGCAGATCAAGAATGGCAGCCTCCTGACAAGATGAAGCACCCATGTCATTGAAGGCTTCTGGCCTTGTTAACTACTCACCATCTGTTTAGTGTTACTGGACTTAAGTTGGAAAAGAAGGAAAACGACAAATTTGGCTTCCAATTTACTTTGTTCTTTGTTCCATCTCTTTAAGAGTTCAGGTTGAATGTTTTACAATGCAAACATCATTTAAAAAATACAAAGCAAAACTCTGAATCACACAAAGAGAACCGTGGACACTGTCTGTCCCAGTGAGTTTCTGGTGCTGCTCCAAAGAGCCTGCAAGGCTTTGGGAGCCACAACAGGGAGGGTGAGGGAGGGCTCTGAGCAGGAGAGCCCCAGGGGCCTTCCCATAGCTTCCTCAACCTGTTTGGGCTTCGACCCAGCTTCTGTGTGAGATTTTATTTGAAAAGAGTACCACATTCTTTGTTCAACAGAGGATGAAACAGTTCAGAGAAGGTAAGTGACTTGCCCACTGTTGACAAAGCAAATAAAAAACCAGGGACTTGGGCTTCCCTGGTGGCGCAGTGGTTGAGAGTCCGCCTGCCGATGCAGGGGACGCGGGTTTGTGACCCGGTCCGGGAAGATCCCACATGCCGCGGAGGGTCTGGGCCCGTGAGCCATGGCCGCTGAGCCTGCGCGTCCGGAGCCTGTGCTCCGCAATGGGAGAGGCCACGGCAGTTAGAGGCCCGCGTACCGCAAAAAAAAAAAACCAAAAAACAAAAAAACAGGGACTAGAAATCAACCTTTTTCTCTAATACTGTCTGTACACTAGAGACATGATTTTGTTTTTTCTCCTAACAAAGGAAACTCAGGCATTGTGTTAAGTGCTGGGACTAAAAATATAAATAAATTGTGGTCTCAGCCCACTGGGGCCTTTGACTCTATGGCATCATCCAGGAGAAAGTTTTTTTAAGAGGGATGGAACCATCAACAATTTTTAATGCAGTCAAAGGAACCAGGAAGATAACAAAATAACCCAAGGAAATCGAAAAAAAAAAAAAAAAGGAAACAGACTCACATTTTTAGAGCAGGTGAAATTTGACCTTCACTGGTTATTGCTGTAAGTGACTTTACACGTATACCATCATCATAATATAATATAGATCACTGAAGAAATTTACATCTCCATAGACCTTTAAGAAGAAAATAGATAATCATTTGCTAATATGGCCTAGACTAATGGGCTCCAAACTTTTCTGATCACATGTTTGGGGGGTCCCCAGGACCACACTCACTTCTGACAACAACTGCAAGTTCAGGCAGTCCCCAAGACCACTCTCAGGTTTGATAATTCCCTAGAAGGACTTACGGCTCTCAATGAAAGCTGTTATACTCACAGTTATGATTTATTACAGTGAAAGGCTACAGATTAAGATCAGCAAAGGGAAGATGCATACGGGGCCGAATCCAGGAGGCGTCCATGGATAGAGCTTCCAATTGTCCTCTCCCTGTAGGGTCATAAATAGTGCTAACTTTTGGAAACAATATATGACATTACACATGGAGTACTGCCAACTAGGGAAGCTCACCGGAGTCTTGGTGTCCAGAGTTGTTACTGGGGCTTGGTCATGCCTTTAGCGTCCAGAGCCCTTGAAGGTCAAGCCAATGCTACTGTATGGCTGAAAGTCCCTACTGTAAGTCAGATAGTTAAACTATCCAGTGTAGCCTGAGGTCGCCAGGTAAATAGAGACACTCTTATCAGACAGGACATTCGAGGGCTCAGAGATCATCTCCTGGGAGCTGAGGGAAAAGGCCAGGTCTTTCTTTAGATGAGGATAATTCTTTACCTTTATAAATTTATAAATTATACACAAGTTCTACATATAAGTACATAATGAACATTATGAAATACATAAAAGTATAATTTATTAAAGGAACACATAAAAAGTTAAATACTAGATCTGGAATAAGGAAGCCTAAGTCTCATCCTACTCTGCCATGAAGAACATCTCTGTGCCTTAGTTATCTCGTCAGTAAAATGGGACAATCAACATTGTTCAATGAACAACAGAGTTCAATATCTGTCAGCTGTTATTATTATCCAATGGGTATCTAAAAAAGGAAATAGAGTATGAGTGTGTGAAGGGATGGATCTTTTCTTGGAGCAGTTACATTTGGAAAATTTAGTAAGGGTGGAGGGGAAAAATACTTGAAAAACCAACAACAACAAAGAAAAATATGTTGCTCTGAGGAAGTTCTTAAAGTTGTGCTAATATATATGATAATGTAATAGATGGTGCTGAAATAGTTAGCTTGAACAACTGGTACTGAAAAAGAGCTAAATGATTTACCAAAAAGTTTTAAAGACATTAAACAAGAGAAGAAGCCAGAATGGCTCGATGTGCCCACATGTTAAAATATTGCTTTGAAAAGAAGATGTAAATTAAGTAAAACGAAACAGTAAAGAATTGTGGAAGATAAAAATGGCTTTATTAGCAACTAACTATATGGATTTTTCTCTGGGCCTCAGGTTCTTTATCTGTAAAATGAGGAGGTTAGAGGAGAGAATCTATAAAATCCCTTGTAGCTAGAAAATATCACCACACGGACTTGGTCCTCAATAAAGGGGAATATGCATATATATAATATACATATTTTTTTAAAATATGTGTTTTACATACATTTGCTTAGTAGCTAAGAACCAAGATGTACTTTTCTTTCTGTAACTGTATTTTTCTTACGGGAAAAAAACAACATCCTTAATAAAGAGTTGACATAAGATTTGTCAATCAGTGAAGAAACAATTGGAAAAACTAAGAATTAGAAAAAAATACTCATTATCTCTGAATCTGGCTAATATTATGATCAGGATGGTGATGTCCTCAGAGAAATTAGAACAATTAAGAACAAAGCAAATTTAAAATGATGTTTGTTTTCTTTATAAAATAAGTAAAACCTTAGATGCAAGAATATAAAGGCATAATCTACAAGTGGCTAATGGAAAGAAGGACTTCTGGAAATTCATGAAAAGATTTCAAAGGAAGTAGATTGCTTGCAAAACGGAGCTTATGAAGTCAGTGGCAATGCTAAATTGAGTCAATTCTAAACATGTAATCTTGGAACCAGAGGAGTCACTGTTGAACCATATTGTTTTAGCCTACAAACATTATTGCAAAAGGAAGAGGACATTTTCCAGAACCTCACAATACTGTAGTCATTTCTAGAAACCAAAGGTCTTAGAAATACGAATAGTGCTAAAGAAATATAAAAAGAGGTATGAAACTCTGGAGCATATGAAGAAAGAAAGTGGGAAACGTTCAAATTCATAGAGCCTGGAAAAGCAATAAGCAAAAAAGAAAGGAAGGAGAATCTAGGATTGTCAGCATATCAGTAGCAATTAAGAAAAAATTACTGGCAACAATATAAAAGAAAAAATTTAATTGAGCTTAGGGAAATTCAGTTTGATAATTGGTAAAAACAGATTGCAATAAGGTTTCCTGTAACTAAAACTACTTGAATTAGCTAATTCTCTTTGGTAAGTATCCTTATAGGAATTCAAATTTCCCAGAATAAAAAGTAACTATAAACTAAAGGTAGTCTCAAAGAACTGGATTAAATCTCAAAATATTATTTGGCCAATTACCATAAGATACCATCCCCAAATAGAACAGATTTTACAGCAAGGCTGTTTTTCAGAGAGTTCTGAGGACAAAGATTCTATAGCGCCTTTGGTAAACAATCCAATATTAAATGAACCCTACTGTCAAACACTGTATGTTTCATCAGACTTGCTTTTTCTCATAGGTTAAGATAGCATCTTAGTCAATCTTTCCTGTATTCTCAAGTGGAGGAGCCTGAATATCTTTTAAACTTTTCCTGATGACTCAGTTTTCCCAAAGCACAAATCATAAATATAGAGCTCAAAAATGAAAGATCACGAAGTGAATTCTCCCCTGTAACCACCACCCAGGTCATGAAATAAGAACCCTGCCAGCACCCAAGACCCCTCCTTGTTCTCCTTGCCAATCGCCACCCCTCCTGCCTCCCCAAAGATAACCACTGACCTGACTTCTAATGCTCTGGTTTACACATGCCTGTTTTGGAAATTTACAATGGTTAAACCATGTGTTCTCTCTTTCTTAGTAGCATTTAAAATTGAGATATACTTCACACAACGTAAAATCCCCCACTTTAAAGTGTCCATCAGTCTGTTTTGTTTTTTTTTACTATATTCTCTATGTTGTGTATCTGTCACCACTATCTAGTTCCAGAACACTTCTACCACCACCCCTCCCCTCCGGCCCCCTGCCAAACACCCTGTGCCTACTAGCAACCTTTTGTTCACTGTTATGCTTGTGAGACCCATACGCTGTGTTTGGCAGCCAATTTTTTTTTAATAGAGCCTAAGGAGTAAAGCACAGGTTTTTCTAATTAATTTTGGTTCCATACACAAGACTAGTGGTTTCAACCCTGGTTGCACACTAGTATCCACCAGGGAGAGTTAACAATCACTGATGTGTAGGCCCCATCCCAAATAAATAAATGACAGTTCGATGGTGTAGAAGGAGCATTAGCAGCTTGAAAAGTTTTCTAGATGATTCTGTTGTGTAGCCAGGGTTAGGAACTACTACAAACAACTAATCAGAAGACTTAACCTCACCAGGAGTAGGCTCTAGTTAACAAGACTGATTCTCTTGGGCCCTGGGGCATACTGAATTAGAATCTTCAGCGGGTGGGTCTGGGAATCTGCATTTTGACAAGAGGTTCATGTGCTCCTTATAAGACAGTTTCAGAAATGCTGCAGGAAACCAATAATTATTACTAAGAAAATAAATGACTTCATCAACAGAGGTTTCTACTGCCTTTAAACAAGAAAACACAAATGCTAGTTTAAAATATTTTTAATACACCAAAAAGAAACTATTTTAACATATAATTTAGAATGATGAGGAGAAAAATGTATTACATCTGCCTCACTTCTTTTGTTTTGATAGTAGCCCAAAGTGGAAACCTATTGGGAAGTAGCTTTTTCCACCTCCTGCTCTGAGGTTAACACAGGAAAACAGGTCTACTTTTTTTAGACGTCAAACAAGTCTCAGTGCTGTCAACAGACTGTGCAATTCCCAACTGCTTTTTGTTCGTAGTGGAAAGTGTACAAAGAATCTTCTTCACATCACCAGATAAACACATTGGGAAATTTAAAAAATGCAATTGCCAAGAAGAATAGCAAACAAAATGGAAAAGGAAAAAGAAAATTCAGAAAAGAAAAAGAAATCTCCAAATAGTCTGAAACAGACTTCATTTCATATCGTAGTATGATACTAACAACTTCACATACGGAGAAGTAAGAACATTTTGTTAGAAGCTAGAGGTTGCTTCGTGCCCTAGTAATAGCCCTTGTAATGTGCTCTTATCACCTGCTCCTGATGGAGACAGCTTATATAACCAGGTGCAAGGGCAGGGCTTTATGTAGCACTTTCCAGATCCTCAGCTCTTAATAATGTATCACTCTCTTTACTGAAGGGTATCTTCCATTATAACAAGAGGTGTTCTCTCGTTCTACCGCCTGATTATAGACATGACCTCATAATCGTTCATCTTAGCAGCTGGACACTAACAGTAAACTAGGTTCTGTTATTTAATGCATTAGTTCAATACATGAGATGGTGTTAAAGTTGTCTGAATGTACTAATACACTTTAAAATTTAAAATTTAATTTTAGTATAGTTTAGATGTATAGAAAAATTGTGAAAATAGCCCAGAGAATTCCCATATACCCCGCATCTAGTTTCCCTTATTATTAAGATCTTATTTTAGTATGGTACATTTATTACAATTAATGAGTCAGTACTGATACATAATTATTCATTAGAGTCCTTACTTTATTTTGATTTCCTGAATTTTTACCTAATGTCCACTTTCTGTCCCAGGATCCCAGCCAGGACAGCACATTACTTTCAGTTATCATGTCTCCTTACACCCCTCTGTGCCTATTTCTCACACTTTCCTTGCTTTGTCATAACCTTGACAGTCCTAAGCAGTGCTGGTCAGACAGTTTTTTGAATGTCACATACTAACAAACTTTTAAACATCCCTGATTTATTCCTTTTTTTTTTTTTTTTTGCGATACATGGGCCTCTCACTGTTGTGGCCTCTCCCGTTGCGGAGCACAGGCTCTGGACGCGCAGGCCCAGCGGCCATGGCTCACGGGGCCCAGCCGCTCCACGGCATGTGGGATCTTCCCGGACCGGGGCACGAACCTGTGTCCCCTGCATTGGCAGGCGGACTCTCAACCACTACGCCACCAGGAAAGCCCCCTGATTTATTCCTATATTCAATTAATGCACTAGAAAAATTTGACTTACAGCAATATTAAAAGGAAAAAAAATCTTTGGGAGGTGGTTCAAACTATTAGAATCAACTCTAATAGACTTGCATAATTGGTCTTAGTGTATATAGAGATACAGTACAAGATAGAATAAAATTCTGACTAGTAGTTAGAATTATTGTCATTTCTAAAAATTGGAACGTAACTTTACAAATTAATGAGAATTGAAATTATTTACATTCTTCTGGGTTCCAGTCATTGTTACTGTTTTCACATAGCCATAATGTTAATATTATCTTGAGTTCTGATTTTTAATTTGTCATTATTTATAAATTTGTTTATGTGTTGAAGTAAAATGCATATTTGACATTTTAAAAAGCAGTACAGTACTCATTCCATCATATTAATATATTCATCTAAATATTCCCCATTGTGGAATATTTGGTTTGTCTCCACTTTCTATAATACTACTATTAACACTTGTGTACAAGAACAATTTAAAGTTGAACCAGGGCTTCCCTGGTGGCGCAGTGGTTAAGAATCCGCCTGCCAACGCAGGGAACACGGGTTCGAGCCCTGGTCCAGGAAGATCCCACATGCTGCGGAGCAACTAAGCCCGTGTGCCACAGCTGCTGAGCCTGTGCTCTAGAGCCCACGAGCTACAACTACTGGAGCTCGTGTTCCTAGAGCCCGTGCTCTGCAACAAGAGAAGCCATTGCAGTGAGAAGCCCACACACTGCAATGAGGAGTAGCCCCTGCTCACCGCAACTAGAGAAAGCCCACGCGCAGCAACAAAGACCCAACGCAGCCAAAAATAAATAAATAAAATAAATTTTAAAAAAATAATAAAATAAATTAAATTTAAAAAATAATAAAATAAATAAAGTTGAACCAATTTGCATTTTCTCCAGCAATGTATATAAATGCATGCTTTCCCACATGCTCACCAACACTGAGTTTTACCTTTTATATATTTTCTACTCTAGTATGCAATGCTGCATTAAAGCAAACACTGCATTATAGGAGCAAGCTGTGCATTTTCCATGTCTCCTTGTGTAAACTGTTTCTCCTTTTTAAAGTGGAATTTAAATGCCAACCCTATAGATGAAATTAGATGGTAAAAATTTTATTTACCAATATGCCTCTTAGGGAGAACTGTCCTTTTGGGACAATGGGCGTTTATAGTCAAGGGTGAATGTAAGAAGAACTCTTCCTGAAACTAGGGATGATTTAATTGATTAAGGAAGAGGGGAGAGTGAGAGAGGAAAAGCAAGAAAGGAGGGAGTAATGAGGAAATAGTGAAAGGTCAGCACTCCACATTCTGAATCCTGCCCTCTCTGTAACTTACTCAGATCTTTAATAAAGTACTTTTAAAAGCCCATAAAGTGCTTAATATGAATGGGTAGATTAGCTGTAGACACTAAGATTAGAGAAGTAAAGGGTGTTAAGATAAAGGAAAAACGGAAGCAAAAGGACTGTATGTGTATGTGCGTGTGCATGTGCGTGTGGTGTGTCTGGGGAGCACAATAGAATTCTCAGAAGGCCTTTTGATATCAGAGTGACTAGATTTAAGTTAGGGAGACCCCAATTGCTGCCCAGATTATACATATTCATACATTTAAAATAGTAAGCTTTTAATGGTGTGTCACACTTAGTTCTTCCTGGCATTTGAAAATGTTTTTATTCTTGTAGTGCAGAAAAATGTATGCTGTGTTAATACCTTCTTCTGCTTTTTAAAATCCACTAACTTATCTCCCATCCACAAAAGCGACACATATACTATTTTGGCTTCTTTGGGTTTTATATCTTATATTCTGGTTTCTTGCAGATTTATATTTTATATTCTACTTGTGAACCCATTACTACTAATTTGGCTGCAGTGACAACAGATCTAAGTTAATTCCTTTTCCATATCATTGAAAAAAGTTATCTCACTCTATTGTATTACTCCTTGTTTGCAATAAGTTATTATAATGGTTTGAAACTATAGTTGGCCAATTTTTGAAGCTCCAATGTTATACACATCATGTACTAAAGATTTTTGTAATCAATTTTAAAGTCTGTCCTTATCATTATAACCTTTTATTAAAAAATTATTTATTTTATTTATTAATTTTTGGCTGCATTGGGGCTTCGTTGCTGCGCTCAGGCTTTCTCCAGTTGTGGCGAGCGGGGGCCACTCTTTACTGCGGTGTGCGGGCTTCTCATTGTCGTGGCTTCTCTTGTTGTGGAGCATGGGCTCTAGGTGCACAGGCTTCAGTAGTTGTGGCATGCGGGCTCAGTAGTTGTGGCTCGCAGGCTCTAGAGCACAGGCTCAGTAGTTGTGGCGCACGGGCCTAGTTGCTCCACAGCATGTGGGATCTTCCTGGACCAGGGCTCGAACCTGTGTCCCCTGCATTGGCAGGTGGATTCCTAACCACTGCGCCACCAGGGAAGCCCTCATTATAATCTTTAAAGAAGGAATTTTGGACATTTTTGCTCCCTTTCAAACGAGTTTCACTGTCACTAAAAATCTGTCAGGGATTTAAATGTGTTACAAGGATCATAAAATTTAGAGCTGGAAAGTATAATAGGGATGACCTCATTCAACCCTGTGATTTAAAGGTGAGATAGAGGCTAACAGAACTTGAATCACCTTCCCTAGTCCCAGCTAGTTAACAGCAGAGCTGGGACTCTGACCCAGGTCTGTGCTGACCATCTCAAAACATATAATAATTAAAAAGGAACTGCCTGTTACTTTTACTGGTCCTTTTACTTTAAATCTCCTTTACCATTGTATTTATGCTAACCCACACTAAAATAATCTCATCTTTCTTTCTGTGGACTTTAAATAAGCAGGTCAAAAATTTAAAAGAGCATAAGAATGAAAGTTTGCCACCTACAGGTCAAAAGAAAGAAGAAATGTTTCAGGGTTTTCAGAGTAAAGCTCTGATGCCCCTTATGAAGCAAAAGTGTTTTAGAATACTTCTTTGAGACAGTAGCTCTCAATATAGCACAGGAAGACTTTTATAAAGGGGATTCTGCCTTCATTCTCATCACTGTTGTTGTGACAAGTTTTTATTACATTCTTTTTTCAGTAGTATATGGTAGCAGAAAAGAATGATGGAACACTGAACAGCATGAATCCATAATTAGCCCGGAATGAAAATGTTTCATAGCAACTGAGAACATGGTATTTCTCTTTCTATTGGTATCTCCACCTCACTGCTAAGAAATATCTGAATGGACAAAGAAAACCCTATAATGATATTGGGACAACTAGATAACCATTTAGAAAAATTTCTTTTAGAGCCATATCATCTACTAAAATAAATTCCAGATGGGTTAAATATTTAAACGTAAAAGATTAATAAGACCTTAAAATTACTAGAAGTCTATATAGGTGATTATAATGTAAACTTGGGGTTGGAAAGACCTTTCTAAACCTAACACCAAAGGAAGAAAATCAAAAGAAAACATAGACATTTTACAAACATTAAAAAAATATAAGGGCTTCCCTGGTGGCGCAGTGGTTGAGAGTCCGCCTGCCGATGCAGGGGACACGGGTTCGTGCCCCGGTCCGGGAAGATCCCACATGCCGCGGAGCAGCTGGGCCCGTGAGCCATGGCCGCTGAGCCTGCGCGGCTCGTACCACAAAAAAAAAATTAATAAATAAATAAAAATCACTGTTCTTTCTTTCACACTAATAATCATAGAAAGGTTAATCAAAATGAGACTGCATTTTCGCTCAAATTAGTGAAACAAAATTTTGGTAATAATATCCAGTGTTGACAATGGCTGTGGAAATGACTCTTCCATTTACAGAGCCTTTTGGAAGAACAATTTGGCAAAAATATATTAGAAAAGCTAAAATGTCTACCTACCTGTTGATCCAGTATCCATCTCTAAGAATTATTCACATGATATAATCATTAAGAGGAAAGATTCATCTATAAATACATTTTTATACCCTTGTTTATTATAGCAGCCAAGCTGTAACTGAACTAAATATCTGATTGGATATGGGGTAAATAAATTATAGTAGGCTATTGTGCTGTAATAATATGATGCCACTGAAACTATTTTACTGACCTCTAATGATATTAGGGCTATTTCTTAACATATTACTTGACAGAAGTAGATTATATGGCAGTGTGTTCCATATGATCCCACTTAGAGATTATAAAAAAACACATCTACATCCATACATACAGAAGGGGCCTGGGAAAAACAAACCCCAAATATTAATAATGGTTACCTTCGTGTGTGGGGGGAAAAGAGATCAAGAGTTTCCTCTAAAACTGTTCTTGAAGAATAATGGAAAGAATAATTAATGTGTTAAAATAAATCCCAGGATGGAAGTGTGAATAGGGGAAGAGGAAAAGACAATCCATAGTTAAAGATAAAAAGAATGGGGCCTGGCTATGAGGAGAGAAAGAAAAGTATTTAGGAAGAATGGAGGTGCCAGAACATGCAAACAAATTGGCGAAGGATAAAGTCAGGTGCAAAGTAGGAGAGCCTGTACGACATGATCGAGGCGCATGGACCTGAGGTCACAAGCAGCACGGGCAAATTCGCACGCCTGCTGCTTTGCACAAGGTGGATTTTGTTCCCCCAGGGGTCAATCTAAAACAGATAATAAATTCTCTAGTCTAAATAAAGACCTATGCTGTCTAAAAAACTCCACAAAAACACATTGCTAAGTGGTCACAGATGAAAACTCATTTAAAAGTAACAAAGAAACTAGATTTTTTAGAATGGCTCATTGAAAAGTAGTTCAAAGTATTTGAGAGTATGTCACTAAAATATATATTTTTTAAGTCTCAATGTTTTTACCTATAGAAGAAGACAGAGCTAACCAAAATCCATCTGATTTTCCCTTTAGCGGAAATTTGCTCCTAGGTTACTTTCTACTCTTTCAAAACAGACTCATATTCTGCCACATGCTATTTGTATACCCATTAGCTCCTAGAGAAATGGTCTTCAAACTTGTCTCATCATTTGACCCAATATGTGCACATTTGCTTATTTATAAATAATATATCCTACTAAACTAATATGATATGTAAATTACATAACATAAAAAAATTAAAATTACAGAAAACAAAAGCAAAAGGAAGTAGAAATTCTACTATATTCCTCTTGCACCCCAATGGACCTTCTCATCTCTGCACCTGCCCCTCTTCAGAGACCACTGGCTGCCATTAGGGTCTCTCTAGTTCCACTGCCAGACTGTACTTCTAAATAGCTGTGTACTTAAGGCAAGACACGGCCTCTGTGCCTCACTTTATCTGTGAAATGAAGATAATAGTAGAGCCTGTCTCACAGAACTGCTGTGAAGATCAAGTAAGCCAGTGCCTGTAAAGTGTCCGCCATCACACTTGGCATGAAGAAGTGCTCTCTATTGGTAGCTGTGATCTATGATTGACACTTTGCCAGGAGCAATCCTTCTTTAGATTGCTGAGTTAAAGTTGATTATATATATCTGATATTTTAGAATTCCAGCTGTTTCATATAAAATAATGCATGAAGATCTGTCATCTTTCCCTATCCTTCTTTGTCACTGTGACTTTTTCCTACATTATCCTCCCCAGCCTGGACCTAAGTGCATGACTTTCATATTTTTGCAAAGTTGCAACCATGTATTCCCCCGGAATGTGTGGGTTCACAGTTTTCTCAGGGAAGATTAGCAATTACTTTGTATTAAAAATACCTCTTCATATTCTGTCTAATCTCTTCATATTCTATTTGAGTTATAGTAGTGCTGATCAATCCTGACTGCACATAATAGTCATATGGGAAGCCTTAAAAATCCAGATATCTAGGCCCCAACTCTAGAGCTTCTGATTTAATTTGTCTAAAAGCTCCCCAGGTGATTCTAAAGTGCAGCCAGAGATTGAAAACCACTGAACAAGGGGGAAATCGTCCCTTTATGTCAGTGTTCTCAATCCTGGCTGTACATTCCAATCACATGGGGAGCCCTTAAAAACACCAGTGCCTGATTCCCCTGAACCTGGAGACATAAAATGATCCAACAAGGTGCCCACCTTCAAGGAGCCTATAGTCAGCCTACTGGGGGAGAGAGATAAATACATAGGTTACTGTAATAGGGTGTGGTACATGGTATTTCTATGAACAGGTTGCTGAGAAAACATAGGAGGGGTGCCTAACCTGGACTGGGGAGGAGGAATATAGTCAAGAAAGATGCTAGGAAAGTCTGAGTTTCTACTTTTCCCTTTGAACCCCAAGAAACAGGGTTTTACTAGATTGGCATTCTAGTAGCTGGCATAGCAGGGATTCATGTACTTTTTTTTTAAATTAAAGTATTATTGACTTACAATATTATGTTGTTTTCAGGTGTATAACATAGTGATTTGATATTTTTATACATTACAAAATGATCACCACAATGTATTTCTTTTAAAAATTAGTTCAGATTATGTCTATATTCATATTTGTATTTTACCTCAAATTACCTGTCTAGTTCAAATAAATCTCACCTTCTAAAAAACAAAACAAACAAACAAAAAATACCAATGCCTGGCACCCTGACCTCAGATTAGTTAAATATCACTGTGGATGTGGTCAGGCCATTAGTAGTTCTTAAAAGCTCCCCAGTCAATTCTTATAAGAAGCCAAGGTTGAGAACTACTGCTTTATGTAAACAGAATACTAAAGTAAAGAAGGCAGCAACCACAGTGAGAACTTGACAGCATGGTTTGTAACAGATGACACATACATACTTCAAGGGAGGCTGACTGAAGAGCGGTGTGGTGCACCATCATCTGTTGCTAACTCTTGAGTCTCCTTGGGTTGGGCCTGGCTTTGTTGCTTTAGGCCAGCAAACCCATGTGGGAGAGAGTAGCCCTGCTACCCAGGATACCAGTGGCCCACAGGAGTCTAGTAACTCTTTAACAGGGTAAAGCACTACACCAAACCTACTATTATTATTATTTATTATGTTCTTCAACTGCCCGGGTTCCTATCTCCTCCAGCCACCTTGAGAAGTAGAATGCAGCTTACCTAGTATACTCCTTTCCTATTGCTCTTATCTCCAAAGTAGGCACACTGACCCTTTTCGTCCATGGGGCGTTATTTCTAATTATCAGAAAGAGGGCAAAGAAGGGAGGGGCACAGAGAAGAATCACTAAATTGTAAACCTAGGAAAGGAACAAAAATCTCATAAAATTGTTTTATAACCACATTCCAAATGCCTGACTTACTTTCCTGGGTATATACACAGAGTTAATATTTATTGAGCTAGGTTATCGTAATGCATATTTAACTTAAGCCTCAAGGCCACTTTAAGAATACATTTTGCAGATAAGGAAACAGATTAAAATAGGTTAAATGACTTGCCCAAGGTCACACATGGGAGAAAGTCAGAATTTGAACAAAGGTCTCCTAGTTTTCAGTCCAATGCATATTTGATCTCATGGGAAGCACAACTTAGAAGCTGACAGATACCTTCCTGTCATCATTCTTTTATCATGGAAGGGAGAACCTTTAGTTGGTCTATGGGAGACTATATTCTGTTGCTCCCAGAACCTGGAGATAAGGTGATACTCTAGGGTTTAAACAAGTACCTTGAAGTGGGTGACTGTGGTTATTAGAAAATGTCACTCTAGGGAAGATGTTCCTCAAATCAAAGCAATAAGTTGTCATTTAAAGGGGCCGTAGAGTCAGAGATGGAAAAGATGGCAGAGTAGAAGGAACCCGGGCTCACCTCCTCCCATGAGCACACCAAAAATACAACTAACTGCTGAACAACCAGAAATAAAAAAGACTGGAATCTGCCAAAAAAGATATTCTACCTCCAAGGATATAAAGAAGAAACCATAACAAGACAGTAGGAGGGGCTCACTCATAATATAAACAAAGCCCATAACCCCTGGGTGGGCAGGGCAATCTACAGACTGGAGAATAATTATACTGCAGAAGTTCTCCCACAGGAGTGAGAGTTCTGAGCCCCATGTCAGGCTTCCCAGCCCGGGGGTCTGGCATGAGGGGGAGGAGTCCCCAAAGCATGTGGCTTTGAAGGCCAGCAGGGCTTGACTGCAGGAGATCCACAGGACTTGGGGAAGCAGAAACTCCATTTTTGGAGGATGCACACAATGTTTTGTATGTACAGGGACCTAGAGCAAAGGCAGTGACTTCATAGAAGCCTAGGCCAGACCTACCTGCTAGTCTTGGAGGGTGTCCTGTGGAGGCAGGGTGTGGCCATGGCTCTCCCTGGGGACATGAACACTGGTAGTGGAGATTCCGGGGAGTGTTCATCTACATGAACTCTCGAGGAGGCAGACATCTTGCTTGGGTCAAGACCAAGACCTGGCTCCACCCAACAGCCTGCAGGCTCCAGTCCTGGGACGCCTCAGGCCAAACAACCAACAGGGTGGGAACACAGCCCCACCCATCAGCAGACAGGCTGCCTCAAGACCTCCTGAGCTCACAGCTGCCTCTACACACACCTCTTGACATGGCCCTGTCCACGAAAGGGACAAGAACCAGCTCCACCCACCAGGGGGCAGGCACCAGACCCTCCCACTAGGAAGCCTGTACAAGCCTCTAGACCAGCATCACCCACCAGGGGGCTGACACCAGAACAAGAAAACTATAATCCAGCAGCCTGTGGAACTGAGTCTGCAAACCCAGACTCAAAGTGAGATGGCATAGGAATATGCTCTAGACAAAGGAATGAGATAAAACCCCAGAAGAACAACTAAGGGAAGTGGAGATAGGCAATCTACCAGAGAAAGACTTCAGAGTAAAAATCATAGAGTTGATCCAAGGTCTCGGAAAAAGAATGGATGCAGAGTGCAAGATGTTACATGAAATTTTTAACAAATAATTAGAAAATATAAAGAACAACAAAACAGAGTTGAAGAATACAATAACTGAAATGAAAAATACACCAGAAGGAATCAATAGCAGAATAAATGAGGCTGAAGAACGGATAAGTGAGCTGGAAGACAGAGTGGTGACAATCACTGCCAAGGAACAGAATAAAGAAAAAAGAATAAAGAAACAGAATAAAGAAATGAAGACAGTCTGAGAGACCTCTGGGACAACATTAAGTGCACCAACATTTGCATTATAGGGGTCCCAGAAGGAGAGAGAGAGCCAAGGCCTGAGAATATATTTGAAGAGATAATAGCTGAAAACCTCCCTAACAAGGGAAAGGAAACAGTTACCCAAATGCTGGAAGCACAGAGAGTCCCAGGCAGGATTAATCCAAGGAGGAATACACTGAGACACATAGTAATCAAATCAACAAAAATTAAAGACAAAGATAAAATATTAAAAGTGACAAGGTAAAAGCAACAAATAATATACAAGGAAATCCCCATAAGGTTATCAGTTGATTTTTCAGCAGAAACTCTGCAGGCCAGAAGGCAGTGGCATGATATATTTAAAGTGATGAAAGGAAAAAACCTACAATCAATAATACTCTACCCAGCAAGGCTCTCATTCAGATTTGAAAGAGAAATCAAAAGCTCTACAGGCAAGCAAAAGCCTAAAGAATTCTGCACACCAAAACAGCTTTACGGCAAATGCTAAAAGAACTTCTCTAGGCAGAAAAGGACAAAACTAGAAATAGAAAATTATGAAATGAGAAAGCTCACTGGTCAAGGCAAACATACAGTAAAGGTAGGAAATCATCCACACACAAATATGATATCAAAGACAGTGATCATGAGAGGAAGAGAGTACAAATGCAGGATACTTGAAATGCATTTGAAATTAAGAGATCAGAAACTTAAAACAATCATGTATTTATATAAACTGCTATATCAAAGCCTAATGGTAACCACAAACCAAAAATCTATAATAGATATACACACAAAAAAGGAAAAAAAATCTCAACATAACACTAAAAATAGTTATCAAATCACAAGAGAAGAGAACAAAAGAGAATAGGAAGAAAAAAGACATACAAAAGCAAATCCAAAACAATTAACAAAATGGCAATAGGAACATACATATCAATAATTACCTTAAATGTAAATGGATTAAATGCTCCAACCAAAAGACACAGACTGGCTGAATGGATACAAAAAAAGACTCGTATATAGGCTGTTTACAAGAGACCCACTTCAGATCTAAAGACATACAGACTGAAAGTGAGGGGATGGAAAAAGATATTCCATGCAAATGGAAATTAAAAGAAAGCTGGAGTAGCAATATTCAAATCAGACAAAATAGACTTTAAAATAAGGACTGTTACAAGCAACAAAGAAGGACACTACATAATGATCAAGGGATTAATCCAAGAAGATATAACAATTGTAAATATATATGCACCCAACAAAGGAGCACCTCAATATATAAGGCAAATGTTAACAGATATAAAAGGAGAAATTGACAGTAACACAATAATAGTGGGGGACTTTAACACCCCACTTACATCAATGGACAGATCATCCAGAGAAAATCAATAAGGAAAAACAGGCCTTAAATGACACATAAGACCAGATGGGCTTAATTGATATTTATATTTATTTATATTGAAAGCAGCAGAATACACGTTCTCTTCAAGTACACATGGAACATTCTCCAGGATAGAGCACGTGCTGGGACACAAAGGAAGCCTTGGTAAATTAAAAAAAACTAAAATCATATCAAGCATATCTTTCCACCAAAACGTTATGAGATTAGAAATCAACTACAAGAAAAAAAGTGCAAAAAACACAAACATGTGGAGGCTAAACAATATGCTGCTAAACAACCAATGGATCACTTAAGAAATCAAAGAGGAAATCAAAAAACAGAGACAATGAAAATGAAAACACAATGATGCAAAAGCTTGACATGCAGCAAGAGCAGTTCTAAGAGGGAAGTTTACAGTGATACAAGCTTACCTCAGGAAACAAGAAAAATCTCAAATAAACAACCTAACATTACACCTAAAGCAACTAGAAAAAGAATAACAAACAAAAGCCAAAGGTAGTAGAAGGAAAGAAATCATAAAGATCAGAGGAGAAATAAATGAAATAGACATGAAGAAAACAATAGAAAAGATCAATGAAACTAAAAGCTGGTTCTTTGAAAAGATAAACAAAATTGATAAACCTTTAGCCATACTCATCAAGAAAAATAGGAGAGGGTTCAAATCAATCAATCAGAAATGAAAAAGGAGAAGTTACGGGCTTCCCCGGTGGCGCAGTGGTTGAGAGTCCGCCTGCTGATGCAGGGGACATGGGTTCATGCCCTGGTCCGGGAAGATCCCACATGCCGCGGAGCGGCTGGGCCCGTGAGCCATGGCCACTGAGCCTGTGCGTCCGGAGCCTGTGCTCCACAACGGGAGAGGCCACAACAGTGAGAGGCCCGCATACCGCAAAAAAAAAAAAAAAAGAAAAGAAAAAGGAGAAGTTACAACTGACACCACAGAAATACAAAGGACCATAAGAGACTACTACAGGCAACTATATGCCAATAAAATGGACAACCTAGAAGAAATGGAAAAATTCTTAGAAAGATACAATCTCCCAAGACTGAACCCAGAAGAAAGAGAAAATATAAACAGACCAATTACAAGTACTGAAATTGAAACTGAGATTAAAAAACTCCCAACAAACAAAAGCCCAGGATCAGATGGCTTCACAGGCAAATTCTTCCAACCATTTAGAGTTAAAACCTATCCTTCTTAAACTATTCCAAAAAATTGCAGAGGAAGGAACACTCCCAGACTCATTCTATGAAGGCACAATGACCCTGATACCAAAACCAGACAAAGATACCACAAAAAAAGAAAATTACAGGCCAGTAACACTGGTGAACATAGATGCAAAAATCCTCAACAAAATACTAGCAAACAGAATCCAACAACACATTAAAAGAATCATACACCATGATCAAGTGGGATTTATCCCAGGGATGCAAGGATTCTTCAATACACGCAAATCAATCAGTGTGATACACCATATTAACAAATTGAAGAAGAAAAACCAGAGGATCATTTCAGTTGATGCAGAAAAAGCTCTTGATAGAATTCAACATTCATTTATGATAAAAACTCTCCAGAAAGTGGACACAGAGGGAAACTACCTCAACATAATAAAGGCCATATATGACAAACCCACAGCTAACATCATACCCAATGGTGAAAAGCTGAAGGCATTTCCTCTAAGATCAATAACAAGACAAGGATGTCCACTCTCACCACTTTTATTCAACATAGTTTTGGAAGTCCTAGCCATGGCAATCAGAGAAGAAAAGGATTTAAAAGGGATTCAAATTGGAGAAGAAGTATAATCGTCACTGTTTGCAGATGACATGATACTATACACAGAGAATACTAAAGATGCTACCAGAAAACTACTAGAACTCATCGGTGAATTTGGTAAAGTTGCAGGATACAAAATTAATACACAGAAATCTGTTGCATTCCTATACACTAAGAATGAAAGATCAGAAAGGAAAATTAAGGAAACAGTGCTTTACGATTATATCAAAAAGAATAAAATACCTAGCAATAAACCTGCCTAAGGAGACAAAAGATCTGGACTCTGCAAACTATAAGACACTGATGAAAGAAATCAAAGATGACACAAACAGATGGAAAGATATACCATGTTCTTGATTGGAAGAATCAATATTGTCAAAATGACTATACTACCCAAAGCAATCTACAGATTCGGTGCAATCCCTATCAAATTACCAATGGCATTTTTTACAGAACTAGAACAAAAATTTTTTTAATTTGTATGGAAGCACAAAAGACCCCGAATAGCCAAAGCAATCTTGAGAAAGAAAAATGGAGCTGAAGGAATCAGGCTCCCTGACCTCAATCTATACTACAAAGCTACAGTAATCAAAAGAGTATGGTACTGGCAGAAAAATAGAAATATAGATCAATGGAACAGGATAAAAAGCCCAGAAATAAAGTCATGCACCTATGGTCAATTAATCTATGACAAAGGAGGCAAGAGTATAAAATAGAGAAAAGACAGCCTCTTCAATAAGTGGTGTTGTGAAAACTAGACAGCTATGTGTAAAAGAATGAAATTAGAACATTCTCTAACACCATACACAAAAATAAACTCAAAATGGATTAAAGACCTAAATATAAGACCAGACACTATAAAACTCCTACAGGAAAACATAGGCAGGACACTCTTTAACATAAAATGCAGCAATATCTTTTTGGATCCAACTCCTAGAGTAATGGAAATAAAAACAAAGATAAACAAATGGAATCTAATTAAACTTAAAAGCTTTTGCACAACAAAGGGAACCATGAACAAGATGAAAAGACAGTCTACAGAATGGGAGAAAATATTTAGAAACGATGCAACTGACAAGGGATTAATCTCCAAAGTATGCAAACAGTTCATACAGCTCAATATCAACAAACAAACAAACAGTAAAACAACCCAATCGAAAAAGATCTAAACAGACATTTCTCCAAAGAAGACATACAGAAGGCCAAAAGGCACATGAAAAAAAATGCTCAACATCACTAATTATTAGAGCAATGCAAATCAAAACTACAATGAGGTATCACCTCACACCAGTCAGAATGGCCATCATCAAAATGTATACAAATAATAAACGCTGGAGAGGGTGTGGAGAAAAGGGAACCCTCTTGCACTGTTGGTGGGAATGTAAATTGATACAGCCACTATGGAGAACAGTATGGAGGCTCCTTAAAAAATTAAAAATAGAGCTACCATATGATCCTGCAATCCCACTCCTTGTCATATATCTGGAGAAAAGCATAATTTGAAAAGATACATGCACCCCAATGTTCACTGCAGAACTATTTACAATAGACAAGACATGGAAGCAACCTAATGTCCATCAACAGAAGAATGGATAAAGAAGATGTGAGATGTATACACACACACACACACACACACACACACACACACACACACACTGGAATACTACTCAGCCATAAAAAAGAATGAAATAATGCCATTTGCAGCAACATGGATGGATGTAGAGATTATCATACTAAGTGAAGTAAGTCAGACAGTAAAGACAAATATATGATATCACTTATATGTGGAATCTAAACAAATGATACAAATGAACTTATTTACAAAACAGAAACAGACTCACAGACACAGAAAACAAACTTGTGGTTACCAAAGGGGGAAGGTGGGGGGGGATAAATTATGAATTTGTAACATATACACACTACTATATATAAAATACATGAACAAGGACCTACTATATAGCACAGGGAACTATACTCAATATTTTGTAATAACCTATAAAAGACTCTGAATCACTTTTCCATACACCTGAAACTAACACGTTTTAAATCACCTATACTTCAATAAAAAAAAATTAAAAAAACAAACCAAGAAAACCCTAAAGGGGCCACAGAGTGATGCTTCCAGAGGCCAAGTCCAAAATGTAATTGAGTAAAAAAATGCAGTGTCTAATTATTTTATCTTAACATCTGAATAAAGGGTTTGACAACAGAAGTGAGCAAAGAGCTCACCTTCCTGGTTAGTGGTGGGTTCCCACCATTGTTCCTGAAGAGAGGGTATCTGGCTAGTGCTGTATCAGAGGAGACTCTTGGCTTGGATTCTAGCCTCAACAAGCGATCTTCCCAGCTTCCCAGAGACTTTCACACACAGGAGAAAAAAATTCTTGGCTCAGTTCATATGAGTATTCTGTTTTTTCTAGTAGTAATGTTATAAATATAAATATGAAATTAGCATCTCAGTTTCCACAATTGTCTGTGAGTTTGATTAGTAAGTTGATTACACTGATGATGATTACCTCCTGTTAGCCTGACAGTTTGTGGGCCTGTGAACCTATGATCATGGAAACCCTGCCGTTGGGTGACTGCAAGGCACGGCCACCCTGAGAGGCCCTGGACTCCTTTGATCCACCATTGCTCTCCCCTCACTAAATAGAGACTTTCAGAGTAGACCAATGGTATGAACTAGGGAGCTAAGAACTGCCCCTAAACTTAAATGAGTGATTAAAGGCTTTGAAAGTTTCCAGAGGGTGGCTCTAATGTTAGACTGGTCCCTGCTTTACATAGAAAAATCATCCTTTGTAAAGTTTGGCCATTTAAATCATCATCTTAAAAGAAAAATGGTACAATGCAGATCTCTGATATGGAAATTTAGAATTTGTGAAAGAGGAGATTGCCCTACTGGGCTCCTGGGAATGAAATTTATATCCTGTACTGTGCTTTCTGTGGAGTCTATTGGCTCCTGTATTACTGGTACAGTTGGCCCTTGAACAACATGGGTTTGAACTGTGCAAGTCCACTTACACACAAATTTTTTTTTTCGATAAATATATACTACACTAGTACATGATCTGAGGTTGGCTGAATCCTCAGATGTGGAACCTTGGATACAGAGGGCTGATTGCAGACTTATACTCGGATTTCTGACTGTGACGGTTGGGGATCAGTGCCCCTAACACCCATGTTGCTCCAGAGTCAACTGTAATTTAGTCCAATTCCTTTCTGAGTTGTGTCAGTTGTCATTTCATAACCTGTTGTTAGCCATCTAATTTCTGAGATCGTCATTCCTACTTAGTGCTGTTTTTTCAAAAACTTCAAACTAAATGATTTCTTTGAACTCAGAAATATTACTTTTCATCTGCTTTGTAGCTACATTTTTTTTTTCTGGTGAGCTCTCATTGTCTGTTCAAATGTTATTTAATCCATTTTAATCTTTTGCCTTGTACTGAGGTCATTTGAGGTTAAATGGCATTTCTTTTTTCCCCCATGTTCAAATGACGTGGATTTTTGTGAATCCCATCTCAGGAGGAGATTCTTGTGGAAGAGATGGGGATGGGCTGGGGCCAGTTACTCAGTTTCATGGCTCATCGTCTCTCTTCTAAGTGAAGGACTGAAAATATAGCCTTTCTCTGTAGTTCTTCTCTGTGTGTCAAAGCTAAGCCTGGTTGGAAAGATTTTCTACCTCCAGCTCTGTGTTTCCAAGACGTCTATGGACCTTGCCTTCAAGCTTACATTTATCTTCAGAGCTCTTATTCCTCCAAGTTTCCCGGCCACCCATCCTAATACAAAGTGACATTGTTTCACCATTCCCAATGTAGCTCTTCTCTCTCCCTTATTCCAAGTGTTCCTGCCCTGCTTTATTCTACTTGCCTCCAACATTTTTTTCCCCTCAGAGTGTGACTCAGTTCTCCTGGAAGGAAGTATTGAAACCGAGTCCCCCTAAAACCGAGTTCCCTTACTGAGTTTATGATTAATCTCTCTATCCAAAACTTTATTCCCATCCTTGTCCCCTCTGATCTCAATCCTGTGCTAACTGAACTAATCAACCAGAGTCAGATGACTAAGACTGCTGCTGTTGATAACATCATTAATGTACTAAAATTGCTGTTGTTAACATCATTAATGTACCAAAATCGCTATTACAGATGCCATGATTAACGTACAGACTCAGGTTGTTTCTACAGGGTAAGATGAGTTAACAGACCCCCCAAGCCATGGACCACTTGGCCAGAGAATTGTAAACCAGAGACATCCTGACTCCCAAAACTATAATTAAGAAATGTCACAGAAATGTCACAAGATGATAATTAATCCCAACCTCTTTGTTCTTCCCCTCTTAGAACTCCTAACTCAAAGACTAAGTTGGAGTGGATCTGGGGCTTGCCTCCCACTGCCTTGCTTGGTGCCCTGCAATAAATCCTTACTTTGCTGATAATTCTGGCTGCCAGAGTCTGGCTTTCTGTACTGAGGGCACACGAGCCCTTTGCTTGGTTACAGCATGCGCTGAGTATTTCTGATATTCTTCAGAGCTTAGATCACCACAGCACTAGTCAATTCTCCTACATCTGCTATGTAAAAAAATAATAATAGTAATACAGAAACCTCAATTAAATAAGAGCTGGGAGACCAGAACGGGAGCTCTCATGCCCTGGGACAATAGCAGAGCCCAACAGGAAGAAGACAGACTCATCTTCTTTGCTGGCAAGGACTCAGCCAATGAAAAGCCATGGACTCTGTTTTGCTGTAACCCTTCCAACTTCCTTTTCCTCCCTATGAAAGTATTCTCCTGCCCTTGCCACGTGGGGACTTGCATGTGGCTCTCCATGGTTGCAGACACTGAACTGCAATTCTCTGCTGATCCTGAATAAACCCATCTTTGCAGGAGAAATATCTGGTAGTCTGTTTATTTCAGGCAACAACACAGACACATAGAGTTGGGGTTATTTTGTTTGTTGTTGTTTTGCACTCACCCAGAATGTGATGCCCGTGGGTTAGTTCTCAAACCTGCTTACACTTTTTCTTCCATTCATATTTCCTTTCCTTTTGGAAGTACTTGTTAGCAATTTTGGGGACTGTAGCTCACAGTGACCTGTCAGTAACCCCTTCACTCTTGCTGCTTCCCAATTCCTTTCTGCTGATCTTGCATCTGTCCAGCCTCTGGGTGGGCAGGCACACTTGCCTATAATCTGGAATACGTTTCCTACAATTCCATTGCTGGAATTTTTTTAAAGATTATTTTTTGAAGAACTAATTAACCCCTCGTCCAGGAGGCGTTATTTACCTTTGGGAAAATGGGCTATAATGTAGAGGTAAGTTAACTGCAAACCTCTTTGTAGTCTGTAATATTCAAGAGGCAGGTTGGTCTCACAAACATATCAACACTGCACTGGTCTTTTAAGAAATGTCTATACCTGCTTATAGATAGGGTTTCTTGAAAACCCCACTTACTTAGATGAATCAAGATTTTTCAAGGGACTGTCCTCAGTTTGCAAGGACAGAAAAATCCCTTGAGTAATTAAAATTTAAAGGTATTTCTTATAAGAATTAGAAAAACAGCTGATAAACCACATGAGAGTACAAAGCTTTTTTTAAATCTGGGAACAAAACAAACTTACAAAATCTATATTAGAGTGAACTTCTAGTTTCAAAGGAAAGTATTTATTACAAGATCTACTCAGTACTTAATAGTATGAATACATGCAAATACGAACTTCATTAAAAAAATCTATATTAAATGAGCTGAACATCTATGTGAATATTAGTGGCACTCATAATCTTCGTACTATTTTAACAAAAACTACGTGTTAATAGTATACAGAGGGAGAATAAAAGTATCGCTATCTACTCAAGTAAAATAATATCCTTTATTTTTAAAAACAGTTCAATACTCAACATTGTTATTATTCTAACTGTGAACAAAGATGGTATGTATAATTGGAATGATTATCTGTGCAAAGTTCTCACATTATAAGACAAGCACCAAACCAAAAATGATATTCTTTTACCCAAGCATGAACATAATCAAATTACATTCTCTGATACATTTAAAGTAGCTCTGTAAATAAACCAGGCATTCTCTTTTGTTTTGTTGTTACCTTACAGAAAAAAAAAAAGCTTCATATCACAATTAATGCTTAGAAATATATACTTTTTTTTTTTTTTTAGCGGTACACAGGCCTCTCACTGCTATGGCCTCTCCCATGGCGGAGCACAGGCTCCGGACACGCAGGCTCAGCGGCCATGGCTCACGGGCCCAGCCGCTCCACGGCATGTGGGATCTTCCTGGACCGAGGCACGAACGTGTGTCCCCTGCATCGGCAGATGGACTCTCAACCACTGCGCCACCAGGGAAGCCCAGAAATACAGACTTTGGAGCCAGATAAAACCTTAGTTCAAATTCCAGCTCTACTACCTATTACTTGGACAAGTGTCTTAACCTCATTAAGCTAATTCCCTCAACCGTAAAATGCAGAAAATAGATGTTGCAAAGATTGAGACTACATATGAGTTATGGGCTGAATTGTGTTCCTCCGTCAATTCATACCCTGAGGTCCTAAACCCCAGTACCTCAAAATGTGACTGTATTTGGAGATAGGGTCCTGAAAGAGGTACTTAAGTTAAAATGTGGTCACTAGGGTAGGCCTTAACCCAATATGACTGGTGTCCTTACAAGATGAGGAAATTTGGACAAAGATAGGTACAGAGGGAAGATGTTATGAAGACACGGGGAAAAGACAGCCATCTACAAGTCAAGGAGAGAGGCCACAGAAGAAACCAGCCCTGCCCACACCTTGATCTCAGACTTCTAGCCTCCAGAATTGTGAAAAAATAAATTTCTGTTGTTTAAGCCACCTAGTATGTGGTACTTTGTTGAGGTGACCCTAGCAAACTAATGCAATACATAAAGAATTTAGAATGGTGCCTGGAACATGATAGGTAATCAGTAACTTAATTAATACAATTATTTTCTCAGAGCTCTTCTAATATTCATTTCCAAAAACTACACACATAAATTCAGGCCTTATAATGTTCAATTTATGGCTAAGTAGCAAAAGAGGCTTTGTCGGGACAGGCAGTCTGCCATGGGCTCGGAGCATCCCTGCATGTCCTTGCTGGGTATTGAGTTCTCTTTTTCCAGGCCATTTCTCAAGTCTGTGTTTGCAGTGAGCAACCTTGAATGATGATGTAATATCTTTCTCCAGACTAAGAATAGGCTTACTTGTGCTAACTATAAAAGTTGTGAATCGGGGGGCTTCCCTGGTGGCGCAGTGGTTGAGAATCTGCCTGCCAATGCAGGGGACACGGGTTCGAGCCCTGGTCTGGGAGGATCCCACATGCCGCGGAGCAACTAGCCCCGTGAGCCACAACTACAGAGCCTGCGCGTCTGGAGCCTGTGCACCGCAACGAGAGGCCGCGATAGTGAAAGGCACGTGCACCGCGATGAAGAGTGGCCCCTGCTTGCCACAACTAGAGAAAGTCCTCGCACAGAAGACACAACACAGCAAAAATTAAAAAAAAAGTTGTGAATCACCTGAGCTCAGTGTTCCTCTACTGTAACACAAACTACCATGTGTGCAGACATTCATCATGGGCTCCTTATGTCACCCCTGAGGGACTTGAGAGCGCAGGGGACCAACATAAATTAACATGAAGCTCTGGTTACTTTTATAAAGTCCTTTGTCTCTGACCCAGGAGTCTCGAGTCTTCTGCCAGTGTTGCATGAAATTTTAATAGGCCAACTTGTTAGCTTGTAAACAGAGCAAAATCCCAGACCCTGCATAGTTCTTGCCAGTTTTAACTTGAGAGAAACTTCTAATGTGAAACTTCTTGGTCCATGTTTCCATAGGGGGAAAAAGTGACTAAAGGTAACTGACAGGATTGGAGCAAATCTTGCAGTAAAGGAAAAAAGTGACCCTGTGGGTGGGTCCCAATGGCCCAATTCAATGTACTATTATCATGAAAATACATAATTGGCATCGAGGTGTTATGGGCTTGAACTTAAATGCTCATGAAGTGCCAGAGGAGATTCTCTCACGCGGGGTATTGCTACAGGTAGAGAAATGAGACAAGCTTCCGGCCAGCTACCACCATGCCCTGACCCATCCTAACCCATCCACAGGGTGGGACTGAGTGTGTGTGCCTCTGTGCTCTGATGCCTCAGATGTTCACTATACAGGTGATATATATAGACGTTCTGGGGTTGACAGGTTAGAAGCCTGTCTCAGTGGCCCTGACTGTGGCGTTATCTACCTCTACCAGTAGGAGTGACCGATAAACCTGAACAAAATTCAGAACACTGGTTGCCAAGGAAAGTTCCTTGATACCATTTGGAGAGATTCACAGCACTCATCCCTCCGGGAGTCAAACAAGCAAATGCTTTATCTCCTTGACCACCACAAGCCACCACCACAACGGAGGCTCAACTCCTTGTTAAGCCTCTTATTTGGTACAGGAGGCAGGACATGATGCCATCAATGGCAGCTCTCAGTTAAGAACACTTACAAACACAGGAACCAGGACAACCTTGTTTCAATCTGACTGATCATATGCTTCTCTTAATGCCTGAGTGGCCTTGGATTTTGCCATGCATGGCAACTGAGGCTGAAACTACTAGGTAACACTACCTATGTGACTTAATCAAATTTATATACTGGTGATTCAATTCAGGTTTAACAAGAAATCCTGATATACAGTGACCTGGGCCTATTGCGGTTATGTGCTTGTATGTGGGGAAAATGGGCCACAAAGGTATCTCCGCTAGCGATGGGAGTTGCCTTTTGGCCCATCTATTGCCTCCTGTTATTTTCGGCAATGACACCAAAGACAGGTAAGACAGTCAAAGCTCCCTTGCGTGGTTCATAATGGATAACAAATTGGTCTTAGGCTACATTCTGGCTAATAAGAAGGCCTACTGGCCCTCCCTTGGAACTTACATTTGACTACATTCAAGGCCCTTGGGAACATGAGTGAGGTCAGTACTGCAGCCTGGCTTCACCCTGCTGCTCGGCGTCTGTTTTAGTAGCCTTGATTTAGTTGGTATGTGAGACCAACTGAATAGATTTGGTACTGACTAAGCAACCTGTTTGCCAGATTAATCAGAGTAGCCGACAGAGTGGCATACTCACATGAAAATTCAAGTCTGGCCAAGAACGTATCAGGTTGAAGAGTGAATTTCTGGAGCAGGCTACCCACCATGGCTCTGAGTGACACTGCAGACTTTCTCAGGACGCCAGGCCTATCGTTACCCAGTCCACGTCTCAGGCTTGTGTTTACACTGAGCAGCCTTGAGGCATGAGGTAACAACTGCCCTTGGACAAAGAACGGGATTGTTTCTGCTTACTGTAAAAGCAGTGGCTACCCCAAGTGTTCCTCTTCCGTAACACAACACACTGCGTGTGCAGGCTGCCATCAGTGGCCCTCCGTGTTGCTTTCGTGGGGCGTAGAGAACTGGGGAACTGATGCAAAGCAACCTGAAGCTCTGGCTACTGCTTTTCCTGTGAATAATAAAAGCCCTTTGCCTCTGATCCAAGCATCTTGTGTATTCTGTAGCATCCCATGAAACAGCAACAGGCTAACCTGTTAAATTGTAAGTAGGGTGAATGGCAATCCCACTACTTGGCATATACCCTGAGAAAACCATAATTCCAAAAGTCATGAACCACAATGTTCACTGCAGCTCTATTTCCTGTAGCCAGGACATGGAAGCAACCTAAGTGTCCATCGATGGATGAATGGATAAAGAAGATGTGGCACATATATACAATGGAATATTACTCAGCCATACAAAGAAACGAAATTGAGTTATTTGTAGTGAGGTGGATGGACCTAGAGTCTGTCATACAGAGTGAAGTAAGTCAGAAAAACAAATACAGTATGCTATCACATATATATGGAATCTAGAAAAAAAAAAAGGTTGTAACGAACCTAGGGGCAGGACAGGAATAAAGACACAAAGGTAGAGAATGGACTTGAGGACATGGGGAGGGGGAAGGGTAAGCTGGGACAAAGTGAGAGAGTAGCATTGACATATACACTACCAAATGTAAAATAGATAGCTAGTGGGAAACAGCCACATAGCACAGGGAGATCAGCTCGGTGCTTTGTGAACACTTAAAGGGGTGGGATAAAGAGGGTGGGAGGGAGATGCAAGTGGGAGGGGATATGGGGATATATGTATACGTATAACTGATTCACTTTCTTATACAGCAGAAACTAGCACAACAATGTAAAGCAATTATACTCCAATAAAATGTTAAAAAAAGAGACATGTCCAGCTACAGAATAAAAATATAGAAACAGAACAAAATTGTAAGTAGGGTGAAATCTCCGACTCTGTACAGTTATTGACACACATCAATTATTTTCTCTTGGTAAAAGCTGGCATTTTAGAAACTGTAACTTGGCTACTAGAAAATTTATTATTAGCACGACATATTACCAAAGATTATTTTCCAAAGACTTAGCCAATAACACTACAAAAATAAAAAGCCCTCTGATTCCTGCGAATTTATCTGCGTTTGTTCAAGTCCAGTGATAATTTCACTGTCTGTCTGAAGAACTAACAGTACTAAATCCAAGGCTCGGCGCCATGCCTCAGTCTTTGGTGTAACAACGTCATAAACTCTTGGAATCTGTTCCAGTTTATCTGAAATGTCTGAATTTAAAATCCCACTATTTAGTTTACTATATTCATTCAAGACGTAAGAGGAAGGAGAGCCAGAGTCTGTAGCATTTTGTAGATGATGTTGAATGAATGTGCCGGCTTCAAATTCTGATGAGTAACTGGCAGTGTTATACAGGAGAGTTGAAAGGTATCTGCGCCATCCATTTGCCAGGAGTTTAAGCACAGTCGGTCTGTACTGTGTCACAGATGAGGCCAGCCAAGAGGAAGTATTATGAAGCCATCCCGAACAGCCTTGGTTTCCTTTATTCACAGACTGCTCCGCAAGAATCTGAAGATGGCTAAGACACAAAAATTCAACTGCGCCACCCCCAAGGAATACCTTTTGCTCTTTTAGAGCATGATACAGACGATAGGCACACGTCCAGAAGGTATCTTCTTTGGTTTGCACCTGGGCAGTGACTGGACTAGTCAGCACTACTGTAACCAAATTAATTCCTTCTGTTTTTAACATGATTGCCATCCTGTTGATCTCATCTGCAGCATCAAAGGGAATGCTTCTCCAGATGGTCACACAGACCCCACTGCCCACGCAGTTTTCGTTCACTTGTGTAATGTAGGTCACCTGCACTGCTCCTGAAGCCTCTGCAAAAGCCTGCATTACATTGCCATTCACTGATCCAATTACCAACCTCTTGCTGTCTGTGCATTTTTCAATTAAGCGTTCAGACACATTTCCTTGCACCAGGACAAGGTTCACATTGAACTTGATTAACACCTGTAACACATGATCTGTCCACAGTTCTTCTGAGCCATCTTGTTGAACCTTCAAGCTTTCTGATACTGTTTTAATACTTGCAGACTTATTAAATCCCAGGTGGCGATAATTCTCTGTGAGATCACCTTCAACAAGAACAACGCGAATAGGCTGATTCTGCAATTCCTTGATCAGAGCAGCACTAGATATTGATACAACAGTGATATATCCTGGACAGACACAAGAAGAGGTTTCAGGGAAGCCCGGTAAGCAGCAAGTGAAGATTCTTGAAATGTCAAAAAGAAATGGCACTGTACAGCTGCCTTGTTGCATACCTGCGTTCTGATATTGTAGCCGTACTGCTTTGTCTACTAACTTCATGCTGCTGTGACCTCCGTGACTCAAACCCACCTCCAACTCCACCAAATCATCACATCTGTAAGTCTTGGGAGTAGCTGCACTAAGTTGTTCTAGAACTCCGTCTGGTTTGCTTATCCATTGATTATTACCTGTCCTACTAAAATGTCTACTGTGGGTTAGTACTGACTTTCTGCAGCGGGTGTCTGCAAGCAGACTGTTTTTCAGAGTTTGAGGAGTTTGTGATGTGTTTTCATCTGCTTCAACCTTATCCTGAGACCTAAAGAGTTGAGGTGATTTAACAGGTCTCCCAGAAAGACTGTAAATGGCCAGGGACTGAGAGGCAACATCTTTGAGATCACGCTCTTTCTGTATCAAACCAGTACCTGAAGGGATTTGGAGAAAAGGGTATACGCCAACACTAAATGTTTCAGGTCCAGAAAATGTCTTTGTGTTAACCGTACGGTCAAATACATTGTGGATAGGTACTTGAAGGGAAACTACCTCTTCAATGCATGAATTCAAGCCTTCTGACATTACAGACACTATTAATGAAATGGGGACACCCAAATGAAGACATTCTTCAGCAGCACTGCTCCATGCACCAACAAGAAACAAAAGAGTACTGGTTCCAGTTCTGTATGTGTTATTTTGTGCTTGAACTGCTTCTCTGAGAAGCTGTCCCACTGCACTGGTTAAATCCAAACTTTCCAGAAGCCTTACTGTTGAACTGATTAACACACTTTCATGACACTCTTCATCTATAATAAATTTGGATGATTTTACTGGGCCTAGGAAAGTTCTTCCTGTTTCTGCAAACGATGAAAGCTGTTGAAGTCCCACGTGCCTTCTTTTGTTTATGACCCTGCAAGCCATCACCATGAATCATCATCTGCAAATAAAATTAAAACTTGGAACTTTATTCAGTGCAATTCATGGTAATAAAAGAAAAGTAAGGTACAGCCCCTGCCTTCGAGGAGTTTCTGATATATGTAGTTTCCATTAAATATGGTCAGTGCAATGATACAGCATTAAAATTTGAAAAAATAATTAGCAAGTTGAAGGAGGTAGTAGTAAATGCACATATATGTGACAAAAACACAGTGTACTTGGGTAACACAAGTAATTTAGTTTCACGGGATATAAAGCAAGTAGTGGGGAATAGTAGGACATGAAGCGTTAGAAGAGGAAAGGGGCTGGATCATGGAGGGCAGTATGCGCCACGTCAAACCTGACCCTACTTATAATGGGAAACATGGAAGTGCTTTAAGGGGGGGAGATGAAGAAACAGCTTGATGTAGTATCTGAAAGCATGTACTCTGAATCTAGAAGTCTGGGTTTGAACTTGTCTCTACTGCTTACTAACTGTGTAGCCTTCAGCAAGTTTCTTAACTTCTTTACCCTGTTTTCACGTCTGAAGAATGAGGATAATAACAGAATCTACTTCATAGGGTTATTACCAGGAGTAAATGAGTACAGTGCTTAGAACAGTGTCTGGCACATAGTGCTTTATGAGTACTTGCAATAACAATAATAAATTTATAATATAAAACTGAATAATATTAAAAATAAAATTAAGTAATATTAAAATTATTATTATTATTAGTGTTTTGGATATATTACCACTCTGATAACAGTGTAGAGAACTGATTGGATGAGTGCCAGACAGAAGGCAGAGAGGCCATGGTTATCTAGATGAGAAATGTGGAAGAGGGATGGAGGTAAAGGATGGATTTAGCTATTGATTAGAATATAAAGGGAGGAAAAGTACTGTTTAAAAGGAAGTTCGAGGGCTTCCCTGGTGGCACAGTGGTTAAGAATCCGCCTGCCAACGCAGGGGACACGGGTTCGAGCCCTGGTCCAGGAAGATCCCACACGTCACGGAGCAACTAAGCCTGTGCACCACAAATACTGAAGCCCACGCGCCTACAGCCCGTGCTCCACAACAAGAGATGCCACCGCAATGCGAAGCCCGCGCACTGCAACGAAGAGTAGCCCCCGCTTGCTGCAATGAGAGAAAGCCCGCATGCAGCAATGAAGATGCAACGCAGCCAAAAATAAATAAGTAAATAAATAAATTAAAATTTAAAAAAAGGAAGTTCGAGAGCATTAGACTTTTTCCAGGTAGTATTTCAGAATTCATATCTAAAACTAATAGGAAGAAGTTATAAGAGAAAAACTTCAGCCCAATAGAAAGAACTTTTTAACAAAGTACTCTCTAATTGAAAAGCTGTCTGTAATAAAATAACCTGTCTTGTGAGGTATGGGCTCTTAAAGCACTACAGCTAAAACTGTAGATAACATACGCTTCTTTTCCAACTCTAAGACTTTATAATTCTTCAAGTACATATATATACATATTTTAATATTTTTAAAATATATATATATTTATTTGGCTGCGTTAGGTCTTAGTTGCGGCACGCGGGATCTTCGTTGCAGCAGGCAGGATCTAGTTCCCTGACCAGGGATTGAACCCGGGCCCCCTGCATTGGGAGCGCGGAGTCTTAGCCACTGGACACCAGGGAAGTCCCGCAAGCATATTTTTTACCACAACCTTTTAAATCAAAAATATCAAAAAGTAAACAATTCTCGGAGTTTTTGCTTTTCTTCTAATGCTGGCCACAGCACTGGTAAATTTGTTCCTATAATGCCTAGAGTCATCCTTGATTCTGAAGAGCTCCACAGTTCCAGATACACCTTAGGATCAGCAGGAAGCCACAGCACCTGTTGCTCAAGAGTAGCTTCCTAGAGGCTTTCAAGGACGAAGGAGAAAAGCCAGTACAGCCTAAGAAAACATATAACAAATTGTTTGAACTCAGCTTCAAAACCTCTTTTGTGAAACTTTCAGTTCTGTAAAATAAAAATAAAACTCTTGATATACTCAGGTATATCCCTGAACAGCATCAAATTATACTCTAGACTCCAACAATGCTGAGACCCATCCTGTCTTACAGCTCTCTTATCTTACCATATTTTTGCTGTCCTCCACCCCATATTATCAATTCTCTACTTACCCAGTTTAAGTTCCCATTTGCGGATTATAATCACTCTCTTGTACATAGACTCTCAAAGTCCTTGTCTCTCTTTTGGTTCATCTTACCTTGCAAAGCCACTAATCTTGAGGAAATCCAACTCTGTCTACTCCATGTTTACCCTGGGGCAGCTGAAAATAAACAGAAAAACACACACAACCGCACTGACTGGTGTCATTTTAAGTTCATGACTCCACACTGCAAGTGGCCCTTAATACTGCCTGGCAATCTATTTTGTTAGTCCTTTTGTCTTTTTTTTAATGGTTATTGGGTTCTATTTTTAAAAGTTTCATCTACCCCTGAGTACAAAGGACATTCCATATTTCTTCTAAAAGCTTTATGGTTTTAGTCTTTTTTAAAAATTGAGGTAAAGGTCATAAAGGTCATATAACATAACCATTTTAGAGTATACAATTCAGTGGCACTTCGAACATTCACAGTGTTGTACAACCACTACCTTTATCTAGTTCCAAAATATTTCCATCACCCCGAAAGAAAACTCTGCAGCCATTAAGCAGTCCCTCCCTGTATGTCTCCCCCCAGCCCCTGGCAACCACCAAGCTGCTTTCTTGTCTCTGTGGATTTACCTATTCTGGATATTTCATAGACTCATGTAATATGGGACCCTTTGTGTCTGGTTTCTTTCACTTAGCATAATGTTTTTTAAAAAATTTTTATTGGAGTATAGCTGCTTTACAATGTTGTGTTAGTTTCTGCTGTACAGCAAAGTGAATCAGCTATACGTGTACATAAATCCCCTTTTTTGGATTGCCTTCCCATTTAGGTCACCACAGAGCACTGAGTAGAGTTCCCTGTGCTGTACAGTAGGTTCTCATTAGTTGTCTATTTTATACATATATCAATAGTGTATATATGTCAATCCCAATCTCCCAATTCATCCCAACCCCCTCAGTTAGCATAATGTTTTTGAGGTTCACCACATTGTAGTATGTGTATTTCATTCCTTTTTATGTATGTATGTAGGTAGCTATCATTTTGTTTATGGACATTTGGATTGCTTCTACCTTTGTTATTTTTAATTAATTAATTAATTTATTTATGGCTGTGTTGGGTCTTTGTTGCTGTGCGTGGGCTTTCTCTAGTTGCGGAGATTGGGAGCTACTCTTTTTTTTTTTTTTTTTTGCGGTACGCGGGCCTCTCACTGTTGTGACCTCTCCCCTTGTGGAGCACAGGCTCCGGACACGCAGGCTCAGCGGCCATGGCTCACGGGCCCAGCCGCTCCACGGCATGTGGGATCTTCCCCGACCAGGGCACGAACCCGTGTCCCCTGCATCGTCAGGCAGACTCGCAACCACTGCGCCGCCAGGGAAGCCCTAACAGCTTTATATAATTATGCAAATCTCCCCCTTTCAACGAGGCTTATCCTGAGCATCCTATTTAACACTGCAAACTCCTCTTTTCCCTTTACATTCTGGATTCCCTTTATTCACTCTAATTTCTCTTTTCCCACAACATTATCACCTTATAAAATAGTACATACTCTACTTATTTATTTACTATTTATTGACTATGTCCCTCTGTTGGAATATAATTCCCAGAAGGGCAGTTTTAGTCACTGACGTATCCCATATACTGATAACACTGTCTGACACAATGCAAGTACTCAATAAATATTTGACAATGTGGTTTTCACCACATTTATTATCTTACATTTAAGTACAGAACTGAAATAAGACTAAACAGATGCCATTGTCAGTATTCCTCCACCATAAATTTAAGGTTCTACCACCTCTGGAGTCGACATGATTGCTATTTGGCACTGCCGTGGTTGAGGCCCTTTAATTGCTTCCAAAATGGTTCCTCCTTCACATGGTTGTCAGAATTATCTTTGAAAAGCACAAACCTAATCGGATCACTCCACTGCCTAAAACAACTATTCACCTTAGAAAATAAAGTCTTTCCCTAGGTAAAGGTGTCCCATAATCTGACTTCAATCTAATTTATAAGGCTCATCTTCCACCTTTCCTCATAAACCCAATGATCTAGTCACACTACAACATACCTTTACTTTCATTTCCGCACACACTATACTCTGATTTGAATATCCTACACTTTCTTCACCTTGGCAAATGCTATATATCTTTCATGACCCAAGGCAAATGCCACATTTTTGATACAGCCTCCTCCAATGCCTCAAGGAGAAGTAGCACCTCCTTCCTGGGCTGCCAAAGTACTGTCTACACACATCTACTAAAGCACTTAGCACCCTGAATTAAAAATACTGTTTTTATGTCTGTGCCTATCTCCCCCACTACTCTGTGGGTTCCTTGCTTTCATTCATCTTTATACTCTACACTCAGTTCCTTTCAAACTCACCCAATACATGGCATAGTACATGATATGTAGAAAGCATTAAATAAATTTAGTAGATTTAAGAGTGATAGTAGGTTTAACATTTTTCCAGATTAATATTATTAATGTTCTATAGTAAAATTAGATTAGTAACAGCTATTTTTCAAGACTGAGTACTTCCTACCTAAGACCTAGAAACTGCAATCTGAGCCTATAATTGAAAAATCATTTTCACTAGAAGTTAATGTCCCAAATATAAAAGCCTAAATCACAGAATGATGTAAAAGCAGGTGAACACACTACGCAGCCTTTTAGTTGCCATAAGATCAAACTTGATCCAGGAGAGCCTAAAAATTAGAATTGTTTCTACAAATTTGGTCATTATTCATTTCTGGTCTCAGAAATCCCTTTAATATTAGTAGTAAAGAAGAAGTATATGTCCTGGAAACTAATCAAGAGCAACTTTCTCAGTGAGATTAATGGCCTGAAAAATCAATATACTATAATTAAGTGACTGAATATTTTACCTAATTCACGAACTATCTTGAATTTGCATCGTTTAAATTTCCACTGGGGTAACTTTACACAGAAAAACCACTTCTAATATTAGAATAACTTAACCTATTTTCCAGAATCCAAATAAGGTTTTGTTTTTGGGTTTTTTTTTTTTTAGATCAATTATTACAATGCTTGGGTGTCTGCCTGGTATATAATGTGAGCAAGAAAGGATGATGGTTTTGGAAAATGTGCCATGTTTCAACTAACTGAAGTAGGATAAGTGACTTGGGAGACTACTTCAAGAATGTACTTTGCACATTTTTCTTTCCTTACCTTCAAGGAGATAAGTGGGATAAAGGGAAAAACCTAGGCAAAACTTAATATTCTTCCTGAATCCACTGTTGGAGAATCCTGTATGATTTTTAGGAAAAAGTACTTACTCTAGAGAAGGCACTGCAGGAGGCATAAAAAAGAGCCCTGCTGTGTAAGCGATTAAGCGTTAGAAGTTTTAAGAGACTATCACCTCTTCATTCTTACCACCTCAGTCCTTCCCCTGCACCCTTTAGCTGGTCCCAGACCAGATTCAGAACTGGGCGGAACCAGCAAGTCTGGCCCTTTGGCCAAGAATTTGCTTTGATTTACAGCACTTATATGGCATCTGAATCTCGACAGTTACTGAGTCAAGTGGATTTTCAGGCTACCTATGTCGGACTCAATGCGGATCTATGCTGGATATATTTGGAAAACCGGCCAAATCTTGGGATTCAACCAACTGAACGGCTCTGGGTGAGAATGTCGGGGGCGTGGAAAAGTCTGATGGTGATTAGGTCCAAAGTCCAACCCCGCAAATAAACGCTACAACACTGGTAAAAACTCTTTCCTATGCAGGGAGTCTTCATGTGCATCCTAAGACCCGCACTGCCCCCGTGCCCACACCACACCCCTCCTGTAAAGAAATGCTGCCTAGGGCTTCGCTGGTGGCGCAGTGGTTGAGAATCCGTCTGCCGACGCAGGGGACACGGGTTCGTGCCCCAGTCCGGGAAGATACCACATGCCGCGGGGCGGCTGGGCCCGTGAGCCATGGCCGCTGAGCCTGCGCGTCGGGAGCCTGTGCTCCGCAACGGGAGAGGCCACAGCAGTGAGAGGCCCGTGTACTGCAAAAAAAAAAAAAAAAAAAAAAAAAGAAATTCTGCCTACCAGGCCAGAATCGCTGTGAACCAAGGAGGAGGGAAGTCGCTAAAGGCCAAGCCCCAGGCACTGTGGAGGCTGAAGGATGCCTAGCGGCGCAAGGTAAGGACAGTCCCCTCCGCCTCTGGTAATCCGGCCGGTAAACCGAAGCTGGACCAATTCAGCAGACCCACCAGGCTCTAGAGTCTCATCCCTTCTCCCGGCCCCAAGAGGTTAGAAAAGCAAACAATATCCCCCCACATCTCCGTCAAAGACTTAGCAGTTGGTAGAAGCACCTCGCTACGAACCTCGCTCTTTTCTCCATCCCTACGGGAGGCTCCAGTTCCCCGAAGTTCTGCCTGACACTGTGACGCCAAAACGCCCGGGGGAAGAATCTTCCTTTCCGGTTCGCATTTTGCGCAAGTGCGCCGCGGGCCCAGCTGTGCTAAAGGATAGTCCTGGTTGCTAAGAAACCTTACGGAAAGTTCTGCTTAATGGTAGCCTGGGAAAGGCATAGCGTTACGCTATTGGTAGAGAATAGAGAGTGGGGGATGGCCTCAAGGACCTTCTTTTGTGACCATTGGGTGGCATGACTGTCAATCAGTGGGGGCAAGCCTGTGTGGGCGGGGCCGCAGAGAGGTCGGCGAGAGCGGCCTTAGCAACGGCTAGCAGGCTGTGAAGACTACAGTCGGGCTGTGCGGCGGGCGGGTGAAGCCCGGAGGTCCCGGTTGAGGGCGCCGGTCGGGGACATGGTGAGTGCGAAGCTGCAACCACTTACTGGGGCTGGGCTGGGGCTGAAGTTTCTCCCCGGAACAAGGAAGGAATTTAGTTTACGGAATGAATTATTCGCCTCCTTTCATGATCCTCGACTGTCATTAGTAACCCCTCCCTTCGTCACCGAATAGAAGCGCACTGTCCATAACTCTAGAGACAGAAGAGCGGTTCTCCAGTTCATTTTTTCCCCTCCTCAACCCCAGTAACCGCTACTACCAACGGTGTTGGAGACAGAAACCGCTCTCTAGCCAGAAATGAGTTGAATACAGAGAATAAGATGCTTTAAAACCGTTGGAGGGCCTGGGCCTCTAGGAAAGACATCCAGAACTCTGAAAAAACTGGCCGGGGGAGCTACGAACTCTGCCACTGAAACTGTTGAAGATGAGTGTATCTGCAGTCCAGGGATCAAGAATCTGATGCTGCCACAACCAGTCTTAAGATATGTGAAGCTGGCGTCTAGATACACGGGTCGTGGAGTCTCTGCCACCACTGCTTCTTAACCCAGAGCTGGAGACAAGATACTGAAATGAGGCTGCAGAAGAATCCCAGGAGTAACTCTGGGACCTTGCTTGCCAGCAGAAAATGGCAAGTAGCAGGAAGATGACCTCCATCTTCCCCAGATACGGATTATTGGTCCAACATTTATTCTTCTCCAGGTCCCTGGAGTAATTTTTCACCTGGAAAATGTATTTTTTCATTTCTCAGTCTCTGCAACATAGAAAAGTATGTGAGAAGGTGGGAAAGGAAATGATGTTCCAATCAACCATGTCTCACAAAATAAATTTTATTATGAGACATACAGGCAGAGATGAGAGTAAATATGCCTTAAACACTGCTGTTCAGATATACCAAGTAAGGGACTTCCCTGGTGGCGCAGTGGTTAAGAATCTGCCTGCCAATGCAGGGGACACACGTTCGAGCCCTGCTTGGGGAAGACCCCACATGCTGCGGAGCAACTAAGCCCGTGTGCCACAACTACTGAGCCTGCGCTCTAGAGCCCACGAGCCACAACTACTGAGCCCACGTGCCACAACTACTGAAGCCCCCGTGCCTAGAGCCCGTGCTCCACAGCAAGAGAAGCCACTGCAATGAGAAGCCCACGCACCGCAACCAAGAGTAGCCCCCGCTCACTACGACTAGAGAAAGCCCGCGCGCAGCAACAAAGATCCAGTGCAACCACAAATAAAATTAAATTAAAAAAAGATACACCAAGTAAGGCCAATTGTTTTCTGACATAACATCTACTATTCTAGCATGTCTTCTTTGCCTCTTTTCCGTATCAAAAGTCACTAATTTGATGGAAAAACCTAAGATGTAAAAAAGAACCAGTCTTTCCAGCAAGATATGAATAACTAAAATCTGAATAACTAAACTCACAAATGTTAGCAAAGGGAAAGGGGGAAATTCTTGAAGTTCATTATATGATAGGGACTAGGATACTTGAATATGTTTATTATATTTAATTAGTTCATCATTAACTCTTCTGCTTCTGGTACTTTTTCCAGTTACACAGTTTATCTTTTACCCACATGTGTATTTATTACAGGCATCCAACTGCCGCACAAGTTCAGGCCAATGGAAGAAAAGAGCAGCAGAAATTGAATGAAACCCAAAAGCAAGAAATTAAAGAGGGCTTTGATTTATTCGATGTTGTTGGGTCTGGAACCAGAGATGTGAAAGGATTGAAGGTTCTGAAATTACTTATAATTCCAAAACATTTGAAAAACTATCATTGCTTTGTTGCAATCTTTAAATCTTTCTTTAACAGTAGCCTTCTGAAAGCTTGATATAAAATCTCTTCAGTGCAAACACCTACCCCTGCAGTGTACATGCCTGGCCTGCATTAACAAAACAGTATCTCATTAAGCATTTTATTCTTGTTTTATGAATGAGTAGGCCAAAGCCCATCGTGTCACAGTGACATCCTATGGCACGGTAGGATTGGAACCTAAGCCTGCTGACCTGACTTTCTAGGTTTAAGCCTAGTCCATAGTGAAAAAGAGAGACCCTAGTAATTAATAGGTAGTTTAAGAGCTAGGAATGAGATTGTGGCCTATTATAATTTATTTGCTTTCTATTTCAGATTGCAATGTGGGCCTTAGGATTTGAACCAAAGAAAGAAGAAATTTAAAAAATGGTAGCTGAAATTGACAAAGAAGGAATCGGCACCATTAGTTTTGAAGATTTTTTGGCCATAATGAATGTAAAAATGGTATAGTAGTGATTTTGTTTTTCAATGAAATACAAGTAGTAGCCTTCAACAATTTTTGGCTGAAGCAATCAGAGGAAGAATTGGAACTAGGTCTTTAAAGATGGGTAGGATTTAGATAGATAGGAATAACAAGATTAAAGATGTTTTCAGGGTAGTAATGAAGACTGTCCAGTGTGGAGAAGAGGTTTTTTGTTAGGAAATAATAAGGATATATGGCTGGATAGAGAGAACGGGGCCAGCATTTTTAAGCCTTGAAATCAGCAAACAATTTATTGAGTGCCTATTTTTGTCAGGCAGTATCCTAGGGAGCATTGAATGAGACAATCTCCCTGTTCTCTTGGAGCTTACATTTTTGAAATGGATCTTAGTTAGTGAGGTTAATACAAGATAGATTCTCTTTATCACCCTGTGGCTCTTCCACTTAAATAAACCCTGAGTTTCAATACCTTGAGGGCAGATGTGAATGCATTGGAATAATTGTTAAAAGTCAGAGCAGTAAATAGAGCTCAGCTACCTGCTGTGTTGCTGTTCTAGACCTCAAAGACCTATACATCCAGACTAATCAAATAAATAAATGAAAGACTAATGACATTTAGTTGTTTCTGTTTTTAAGAGTGAAAAAGATGAAAAAGAAGAAATATTGAAGGCTTTCAAATTATTTGGTGATGATAATACAGGAAGTATATCACTAAACAATATCAAGGGGGTTGCTAAGGAACTAGGGGAAAATTTGACAGATGATGAACTTCAGGTAAATTTTACTTATTTGTATAATTATAATTTCACATATAACTTATATACAATTATAATTTATTATAATTTATAGTTATATTCTTTAGTTGTATTAATACATTTAAAATAAAATTTGGTTTTGAGTATGTATTTGAATGTTCATTTATATCATTATTCCTTTTTAATAGATTTCACATATCCTATTTACATTTCATTTTACAGGAAGTGCTTGATGAAGCTGATCATGATGGGGATGGAGAAATAAATGAGGAAGAATTTTTGAGAATGATGCAAAAGACCACTCTTTATTAATACTGTTTTTTGTTCCTTCTGGCAAGTTGTTAACAAGTTTGTATTTAAGTTCCATAATATCTGTATGTATTCATTTTCAGTGTTTAGTTTATGTACACAAACTGGCCTTTTGTTATCTAGTCCATGTGAGAAGTTACATGTTTCTACCAATATGTTGTTAAATCTGTAGCATCAAGAAACAAAGGAAATGTAGTGACTTCCTTGAACCATGAATCTGAGAACAGTATTAATTCCAAGTGCTATTTTTAGAGCCCCAGGGTCCAAAGACTTAGATTTTTCTTTTTTAATTTAAGGAAATCAGCCCCACATCAAATGAATTTGACAAGCAAGCCATTACCTTCCCTGTTACTTTCCTTTTGTGCAACTCTAAAAATGATGAACATTTGCTTTTTAACCAATTATTCAGATACATAAAACTATCTGGCAACTTCATTATTTGCTAATTTTCTTCTTATAAAGAAATTCAAAGCAGCACTTATATCATCCAGATTTCCCCATACGTTTGACCCTATAAGTTAGCATTTATTTAATACCTATGTCCTAGGACAGGTGCTAGGGGTTTTACATATATTATCTCAGTTACTATTTAGAAGCAGTAGTATTAGCTCCATCTTAGTACATATGAGAAAACTAAAGTTCAGAGAATTTAAATTTTAAAATTGCTGATTTGCCCATAGATGATAAAATATGGATCCTAAATCTTATAACCTCACTCTTCATTATGTTGCTTCCCTGTGGATAAAAACTCTCAGGATAATTGTGTGTATTTTCTAACTCATATAATTCTATGACCCTCTTGTAATTTAATTTTATTTGTTTTTTATGAAAAAGCCAAACTATGGGGAGTCTTTTGACCCCCGCTGGGCCGCACAAGAATGGGCCTTGGGCCTGGAACACTTCCTTACCAAGAGATGGAATCCTTACAGCTTACACTGGACTTGTCACGTTGTCTGTAATTATCTTTCCCTATTTCAGACTCAATGTGTACTACTTTGTTCTGCTTAAGTACATGTGTCATATGGCACCTGGCCAACCCCAGTGCCTATCTGTCCCTTTTGGGGAGAAGACGGGGTTCTTCTGTTGTACAAGAAGGGTGTGTGTTGGCCAATTGCCCAGTGTCGGCTTCTGGGAGGGACCTGCTGGCTATAGGAAACTGACACTCACTACTGAAGCTGATCTTTCTCTGTCTTTTCTCTATTCTAGTAAAGCACTGTTCCAGCCAGTACTTAACTGCACTGTGTTTTCCTTAGCAACTCTGCTACCAAGATGCAGTGGGCAGAAGTGCTTCAGGCTTCTGCTCCTGATAATAGGTAACAGATGCCACTTGCTGGACAAAACTCTTCCTAAAATCAAGTACATGGTAATGGTCTTTGGAGCAAGAAAGGCTGGTAGAAAATGTTCCTTTAATTGCCCCACCTAGTTTATTTTTATCTCAACTGAAATGAAGACTAAAGTTTTTTGTTTTGTCAACACAAGAGAGGTTTTTATTTGATTTAAGCTAGGTTGGCATATGCTAATGAATGTTCTTAAGTGCTTCACAGTATTTTTAATTCCTAATTATGTAGCATTTCCTCTAGACTAAAGAACGATATACCTACTAAACATGCTTCATATGTGAAAATTATGGCCTTTAGGTTGTTAAAAGATTTATATTTTTAAGTGGGTAATACACTTAAAAATACACATGAACAAGTTTAAAGAGTTCTAAATAAGTCTTCTTACCATTCAGCCCCAGGTCTCCTCAGAGATAATTATTTTTACCAGTTTCTTATGGATCATTGCAGAGGGTGCATATACCTATGCACATGAATAAAGAATAGATTTTTTTCCCACAAATGATAGCATACTACATACATTGTATATATTAATTTTTTCACTTAATATATTTTAGTGATACTTCCAGAGCAATGCAAATAAAATGACTCATGCTAATGGCTATATAATATCCCATTGTAAAGATTATATTTTATTTAAGAGTCTTCTATTGGTGGACATTTTCTTTATTTCTAATCTTTTCCTTAATATCCTTATACATATGTCTCTGTATAGATGTGAGTATATCTGTAGAATTAATTCTTACAAGTGAGATAGTTGGGTCAAAAGCTATATGCATTTTAATTTAAACATTTTTTATTTTGATAGATATTGTCTTCTAAAAATATGTTTGCCAAGTTACATTCTTAATAGTATATGAAAATGCCCATTTTTTGATAAAGTATTACCAAACTTTTTTATTTCTGCCAATGTAACAAGTTGCAAGTCATATCTCATTGTAGGTTTAAATGTTAAATTCTATTATGAGAGGCATTGAGTATCTTTTCATATTTGGGATCTATTTTTTTCCTTTCTGTGTATTGTCTGTCTGTGTCCTTTGCCTATTTTTCTGGTGGATTTTAAAAAATTTATTGATTTCTAGGAGCTCTTTCTATACAAAGGAAATTAATCTTGTCATATGTGTTACATGTATTTTCCTGTTTGTTGTTTGTCTTTTGATTTTAATTATGGATCAGTTTTTAAATTTTAAAAAGTTTACTTCATGAGATTATTTCTATAGATGTTCAAACTATTGTAACAGTAAGAGGGCAATGATGTGTCTTTTATCAGTATTTATTCTCACAATAACTGTATTTGTCCTACGAGACTGTAGTCTAATTCTGAGAGTTAAAAAGTGGGGGACAGGCTTCCCTGGTGGCACAGTGGTTGGGAGTCCGCCTGCCGATGCAGGTGATGCGGGTTCGTGCCCCGGTCCAGGAGGATCCCACGTGCCGCGGAGCGGCTGGGCCTGTGAGCCATGGCCGCTGAGCCTGCGCGTCCGGAGCCTGTGCTCCGCAACGGGAGAGACCACGACAGTGAGGGGCCCACGTACAAAAAAAAAAAAAAAAAAAAAAAAAAATTATACAAAAAGTGGGGGACAAGGTGATTATTTATCATGCCATTAAATTTTCCATTTGAAAAATAATCATCTTTACTTTTTAGATGAGATGATCTGGATTTAATCCAATGCTGGAGTAAGGGAGAGTTTTGTAAGCATTAGATCTGTTTGAGTTTGCTTTATGTTTGACTGAACCCAACTAAAATGCCTCAAACTCTAAAAATGGCCCTGGGAATATTGCTAGAAGAGGAAAATCCAGGACCAGGCCAGAACTCTTGAGCTATTTTGGAACATATTCAGCCTTCTATGACTGCTGTGGCAGAAATTAACTCCTTAAGATGAAGTGAAATTTGTTGGGGTATTTACATCTCAAAATGCTTCCCTATTAAAAATACTTTTTGAGGGCTTCCCTGGTAGCACAGTGGTTAAGAATCCGCCTGCCAATGCAGGGGACATGGGTTCGAGCCCTGGTCTGGGAAGATCCCACATGCCACGGAGCAACTAAGCCCGTGCGCCACAACTACTGAGCCTGTGTGCCACAACTACTGAAGCCTGCGCACCTAGAGCCTGCGCTCTGCAACAAGAGAAGCCACCGCAATGAGAAGCCCGCGCACCGCAACGAAGAGTAGCCCCCGCTCACCGCAACTAGAGAAAGCCCGCGCACAGCAACAAAAACCCAATGCAGCCAAAAATAAATAAATAAAATAAATTTATTTAAAAAATACTTTTTGAGATTTATAAATTTTGTAAAAAAAAGAAAAAATTGAAAATTATGACTGTTTTATGGTTTCACAGTCAAATAAAGGCAGATAACGTAAGATGATAAGACTTAAAAAGCTTGAATCATTTTAGCCAAAGATCTTAGAATTCACTTACTTTTATCCCAGAACAAATCCAAACTTACCTAGTTTTCTATATTTTCCTTCCTCTCCCGGGAGCAAGATCAAATCCAACAGTATGTGGACAACTTAAGAAGCTCTCATAAAGGCAAAAAGGTGGTCGAAATTAGAATAATGCTTACTAAAAGAAAAATCATTTCAATCACTAATCAACATCAAAGTTTTTAGATTGTCTGCTAGGTAGGGGGGCTGTGAAGGATACAATGAATTAGATGTGGATCTTATTGTCTCTAAGTTGGCTGGTAGTTCATGTGGTAGGCACCTTCTGAAGTGGCTCTCAGTGATCCAGTTTCCTGGTATCCTTGCCTTTGTGTAATCCCTTTGTTGAGTGTGGAGTAGATCCAATGATTGGCTACTAATTAATAGAATATGGCAAAAATGATGGGAGGTCTCTTACGATATTGGGTCTTAAAAGACGTTTACTTCCCTCTACTGGCACTCTCTTGCCTTTTTGTTTGCTTGCTCTGGTGAAGCAAGCTGCTGTGTTTTGATCGGCCCTATGAAGAGAACCACATGGCAAGGAGCTGAGAGCAGCCTCTGGCCAACAGCAAGTGAGGGACCAAAGCTTTCAGTCTGTCAACAAGGAACCAAATCCTGCCAGCAACCATTTGAAGGAGCTTGAAAATGGATCCTTTTCTAGTTCATCTTTGAGGTGGGCTGCAGCCCCTGCTGGCACCTTGATTACAACCAGTGAGAGACCCTGAAGCAGAGGAGGACTCAGTTAAGCCACATCTTGATTCCTGAACTTCAGAAACTGAGATAACAATGGTTATTTTAAGCTACTAAGTCTTGGGAGTAATTAGTTACACAACAAGGGATAACTAATACAGTCCCCCATCTTGAAACTTGTGTGTTCACTTCTTATCAACTGGGTTGCTAGATATACAAGTAACCAAGTAACAATTACAACTCTCCATACTAAATATAGAGGAGATTAATTAGACTTATCACATGAGAATATAGTTAAACAGCAATACCATTCATTAGGGTGCTACTGTTCTCTGACTACTCACTTTCAGCCACATACCTGAAATTCAGCAAGTTTTCTACCTAATGTTTGTAGCTTGGTGTCTTAGTCTGTTTGGGCAGCTATAACAAAATACCACAGAATAAACAATAGAAATTTACCTCTCACGGCTCTGAAGTCTGGAAGTCTGAGATCAGGGTGACAGCATGGTCAAGTAAGGGCTTTCTTGTGGATTGCAGGCTTTTCATTGTATCCTCATTGGAAGGGGCTAGGGAGCTCTGCGGGCTCTCTTTTATAAGAACACTAATCCCATTCATGAGGGCTGTACCCTCATGACCTGATCACTTCCCAAAGGCTCCACCTACTAATACCATCACCTTTGGGGGTTCGGATTTCAACATATGAATTTTGGGGGGGGAACATACACATTCATATCATAGCACTTGGATATCATGAGGAATTCAGCCCACCAATGAGAGGACCCCTAAGAACTTTATTATAAAGTTCCATTTTGCAGTTCCTGCAACCTGAAGCTGTCACTCAAATGACCCTTTCCTTAGAGCCATTGGCTGGTATAGATGTCCTAGAGTTCTGACTGATATTTTAGTTGCTAACAAGCAGGTGTTGGCAGTGAAAGTAACTACTGGGCTTCAGGCAGCACTAAAAGCGGGGTGATTTCAAGGTTGGTGCTGATAGAATCTTGGCAACTACAAAAGCAGACCGACCAACACCTTAAAATGGATGAAAATACATATTGGATGGATCACCATCTGGCCTAGGAATCAGCAGCAAGCCAAGGATACAAGAATATGTAGCAAAATCTAAACAATTCTTTAATTATTAAAGAAATTGACCCTGAAAATTAAAATGTTACTTCAAAGAAAACTTTAGGTCCAAATAGCTCGTTGGTGATTTCTGCCATTTGATGAAGAGGATATTTAATTCTTCCAGAAAATAGAAAAAGAGGTAACTCTTCCAAACTTGGTTTGTGAGGTCGGCAAAACTTTGTTACCAGAAGCTACAAGCATAATGCATTTTAACCAAGTTAGTTTTGTTTCAGAAAAACAAGATTTGTTTAGCATTTGAAATTTGATCAATGTAATTAATATATCACATTTTAGAATAAAAACCAAAAATGATGTAATCATTTCAGTAGGTAAAAAAATCTCACACTTGATCAAACGTAACCTCCATTCATTATAAAAATTTGTGGCAAACCAGGAATAGGAGAGAATTTCTGTTAACTGTGTGAAGGTATCTTCAAAACCTACAAACATCATCTTAATTGCAAAACATTCAAATCTTTCTCTCTGAAATGAGGAATAACAACAGAATGTCCTTTATCACTAACTTCTATTCAATACTGTCCTGATGAGCTAGCCAGTAGAGGAAGAAATAAAATTCTTTTTATTTGCAGATGACATGATGCATACACAGAATAGTGAAAAGAACTCATATATTGCTGATGCAAGGCTGTTATGCAAATGCAAATATAAATACAATTGTATTTTTACATACCAGGTACAAATAACTGGAAAATGAAAAAAATTGAGACTAATTATAATAGTATTAAAAATATAAAAATCCTATGACTAAATCTGATGAAGCTATACAAATCTTCTACATCAAAAACTATAAAAGAATATCGAGAGAAATTAAAGAAGACCTAAATAAATAGAGGAATATTATTATGATCATGGATTGGAAGACTCAATACTATAAAGATGTCAGTTCTCCCTTTATTGATCCATAGATATAGAGCAACCAAAATCCTAGCCTGTGTGGAACTTGACAAGCTGATTCTAAAATTTACAGAAATCCAAGGGGCCAGTACACATTTGAAGAACAAGGTGAGAGGACTAGCTTGCCTGAATATCAGGATTTATTATAGATCATAGTAATTAAAATAGTGTGGTGCTGACTAGGAGAGACTAATGGACCTATGGAATAGAGCAGAAAGTCCTGAAACAGATTCATACATATATGGCCCTTGCATTAAAACAAAAGTAACTATGCAGATCAGTGGGACGTTTTCATTATAACAAATGGTTCTGAGTCAATAGGATATCCATAAGGAATAAAGGAAAACATGACCCCAAACTCACACCATACATTAAAATTAATTCTAAATGATTGTTGATCTATACATGAAGAATAAGAATATAAAGCTTCCAGAAGATAACCTAGGAAAATATCATCATGATCTTGGAATCAGATCCTAATTAGGATACAAAAAGCACTAACTTTAACGGAAAACACTTATAAATTGGACTATATTATAAATAAGAACCTCTCTTCATAAACAGAGTATGAAGACATAAACTACTAAGTGGAAAAAGATATTTTCAATAAATATACCTGACCAGAAAGAGAAAAACAAATATTGTATATTAATGCATATATGTGGAACTTAGAAAAATGGTACAGATGAACTGGTTTGCAGGGCAGAAATTGAGACACAGATGCAGAGAACAAATGTATGGACACCAAGGGGGGAAAGTGGTGGTGGTGGTGGGGTGGTGGTGGGATGAACTGGGAGATTGGGATTGACATACATACACTAATATGTATAAAATGGATAACTAATAAGAACCTGCTGTATAAAAAAATAAAATTCAAAAATTCAAAATAAATAAATACATATACCTGACTAAATACTTGTATGTAGAATATATAAATAACTGTTTAAAAATCCGTAAGAAAAAGCCCAGTTTAAAACAATGAGCAAAAGACTTAAGCAGACATGTCATAGAAGAAGATATCCAAGTGATCAAAAACATGTGAAAATTAATCAAAATAAGGAAGGTAGTAGGCTGAGTAATGGCCTCCTAGGAGATATCCTTGTCCTAGGCCCTAGAAAATGTGAATGTTATCTTATATGACAAAAAAAGGACTTTGCAGATATGATTAAGGATTATGAGATAAATTTCCTGGATTATCTGGTGGGTCCTAAATGTAATCACAGTGTCCATATGAAAGAGAGGCGGAAGGACATTTGACACATAGAAGAAGAGAAGGAAATGTAAGCATAGAGGCAGAGATTGGAGTGATATGGCTAAGGAATGCTGGCAGCCACCAGAAGCTGGAAGACTTAAAAAATGGATTCTCACCTATTGGCAGTGTATCCCTGCTGGCTCCTTAATCTTGGCCCAGTGAAACTGATTTCGAATTTTGGACTCCAGAGCTATGAGAGAATAAATTTCTGTCATTTTAAGCTACCAAGTCTCTGATAATTTGTTTCAGTAGCCACATGAAACAAATACAAGGGCAATGCAAATTAATGTCGCCATGAGAGAATTATAAATCCACCAGAATGGCTAAAACTAAAATAACCAATAATTCAAAGTGTTGGTAAGAATGTGAAACAATGAGAATTCTCAACTACTGCTTCTAGGAGTGTAAATCACTTCAACTGCTTTGAAAACAGTTGGCATTATTCGATAAAGAGTAGCATATGTATATGTTATGATCAGCATGTATTCCTAGGAACAACATATCCAACAGAAATGTGTGCACATATGGGCCATGAGACATAAAAACTGTTCATGGCAGCAGTATACGTAATAGCCCCAAACTAAAGATACTCTAAATGTCCATCAACAGTAGAATATATAAATAAATAGTTATATATTTATATAGTGGAATGCATATGCTAATGAAAAACCAAATTCACTCACATGCAGCAACACGGATGAATTGCAAGCATAGCATCGACAGAAAGAAGCCAGGAACAAAAGTATATGTTCTGCATAAATGCCATTTCTATAAAGTTCAAAACCCAGGCATATCTAAAAGGCAAAATAATGATTACCTTGGGGAAGAGGGAGGAAGTAGTTGTTAGGAGGGGGCTTGCAGGGGATTTCTGAAGTGTTGGTAACTTTATATATCTTGGCTTGTGTAGTAATTACTTAAGTGTTTACATTGTCTTAATCCATTGAGCTGTTTATTTGGCTTGTGCATTTGTGTGAGTGTTGTACTTCAATAAAAAAAAGTTGAAAAAAATTCATGTCATATTGTTAGGCATCATAATTTTGTGTCATTTACATCAGTAATGTGGAGAGAGTCCTGGGGTGAGGGAAGTTATCAGCCAACACACTGATAGACTAGAGAGGGATGCCAAGCATTCAGTTACAGGAGGATCTAGTGAACCTTCATCTCCTGTGTACTCCTATTAATCGTTGGAGCCAATACTGGAAAGAAACTATGTTTGTAATGAATATGAAAATCTTTTCAACTAAATATATCTCTGTTGCATATTAGTTGTGTCCCTTTTTTTCAATACTAACATTGTTTATTTATACCCTATTTTTTTCGTGAATCGATCTTGCTAGAGGTTTCTCAGTTTTATTAGAATTTTCAAAGAACAAACTTTTGAATTTGTTTATCCTATTGTGTCTTTGTTTTCTATTTCATTAATTTTAGTTTTATTGTGCTACCTCACACCAGTCAGAATGGCCACCATTAAAAACTCTACAAGTAACAAATGCTGGAGAGGGTGTGGAGAAAAGGGAACACTCCTACACTGTTGGTGGGGATGTAAGTTGGTACAGCCACCATTGAAAACATTATGGAGGTTCCTCAGAAGATGAAAAATAGAATTACTATATGATCAGGCAATCCCACTTCTGGGCATATATCGAGACAAAACTCTAATCCAAAAAAATACACGCACCCCTATGTTCATAGCAGCACTATTCACAACAGTCAAGACATGGAAACAACCTAAACATCCACGGACAGATGAATAGATAAAGAAGATATGGTACATATACACAATGGAATACTACTCGGACATAAAAAAGAATGAAATAATGCCATTTGCAGCAACATAGATGCAACTAGAGATTATCATACTAAGTGAAGTAAGTCAGAAAAAGAAAGACAAATACCATATGATATCACTTATATGTGGAATCTAAAATATGACACAAATGGGGCTTCCCTGGTGGCACAGTGGTTGAGAGTCCGCCTGCCGATGCAGGGGGCACCGGTTCGTGCCCTGGTCTGGGAGGATCCCACGTGCCGTGGAGCGGCTGCGCCCGTGAGCCTTGGCCGCTGGGTCTGTGCGTCCAGAGCCTGTGCTCTGCGGTGGGAGAGACCACAGCCGTGAGAGGCCCATGTACCCCAAAAAAGAAAAAGAAATAAAATAAAATATGACACAAATGAACCTATCTATGAAACAGAAACAGATTCACAGACGTAGAGAACAGACTTGTGGTTGCCAAGGGGGAGGGGGTTGGGAGAGGGATGGGTTGGGAGGTTGGGGTTAGCAGATGTAAGCTTTTATATATGGAATGGATATACAACAAGGTCCTACTGTATAGCATAGAGAACTATATTCAGTATCCTATGATAAACTGTAATAGAAAAGAATATTTAAAAATGTATATATATATATATATATATATATATATATATGTATAACTGAATCACTTTGCTGTACAGCAGAAATAAACACAACATTGTTAATCAACTATAATTCAATTTAAAAAAAAGAATGAGAATTGTGATTCTTCCAGTATAACAAAACAAAAAGCAACAAAAAGAACAAAAAATATGTCTACAAATTCTTTGACATTTCTCCCATCAACAGGAAGATTCTTCACTTCCCTTCCTTTGAATATGGGTTGTACCTAGTGACTTGCTTCTAACCAATAGAATGTAATGGAAGTGACACAAGACTTTTGAAGATAGATTAGAAAAGGTGATATAGCTTCTGCCTTGCTCTCTTTCTAAGCATCCAACCCAGCCACCATGCTATGTTAGGCAGCCACATGGCACAACCACATGTAGGTGTTCTGGGCATAGCCCCATGGAGGTTCCAGCCAATAGCTAGCATCAACTAACCAGGCAGGCAAGTTAGGGAGCCTTCAGATGCTTCCAGCATCCAGACTTTGAGCCATCCTAGCTGATTCTGAGTAAAGACAAGATGTCCCCACTGAAGACAAGATGTCCCCACTGAACTCTGCCTAAACTGCAGATTTGTAAGCAAAATAAATGCTGTGATTTTGCTGAACCAGTAAATTTTGGGGTGGTTTATTAAGTAATAATAGAATACAACTTGCATCCTAGACTTATTACACTTTTCCTTTAATTAGTACTTTTACCAATTCCCCCAAATAGAATTTTACATTATAATGATAATCAAAAGAGGTTTAACTCCATTTCTCTCTCTCTTTTATTGGCTATTGTCATATATTTTACTTTTATATATATTCAAATCCCTACAAGATATTATAATTATTTGTCTTTTATAAACCAGTCTGTATTCATTTAGATTACCCACATAACATTTCTGGTGCTCTTCATTCCTTTATGCAAGCCAGTGGTTCCATCTAGGATCATTTTCTTCAGGCTTTATAACTCTTTAGTATTTGTTGTGGTAAAGATCTACTGGTGATAAGCTCAGCTTTTGCTTGTCTGAAAAGGCTTTAATTTTTGCCTTCTTTTTTTTTTAATAATATTTTTACTGTGTACAGAATTCTACGTGAGAAGGTAGAAAGGTTTTTTTTGTTCTTTTGGCATTTTAATGCCATTCCATTACGTTCTGATTTCCATCATTTTTGTTGAAAAGTAAGCTTACAGCTTTATTGTTGCTTCTTTGAAGGTAATGTGTGGTTTTTTTCCCCTCTGAGTGCTTCAAGATTTTTCTGTTTTTCTTGGTTATTAGCAGCTTAACTCTGATGTAGCCAGGTGTGGTTTTCTTTATACTTTTATTCTACATGAGGTTCACAGAGTGTCTGGATTCTGTGGTTTAATGTCTTTTATCAACTTTGAAACATTTTTAGCCAGTATTTCTTCAAATGTTTTTTCTGAACTATCATTTCCTCTCCATTTCTAGGACTCTAATTACATGCATGGTAGACTGTATCACTATTCTTCATATATCTCTTACATTCTTTTTTGTATTTTCTATCCCTTTTTCTCTTTCTGCTTCAAACTAAGTATAGTTTACTTACTTGTTTTCCAGTTTACTAGAAGGTCTCTGTTCTACCATATCTAATAGATTCCAGGTCTCTGTTGAAATTCTCCATATTTTCCTCTGTTTTATTGAACACACTTATTATTTTTATTTTAAAGTCCCTGTCTGATTGCTTCAATATCTTAATTATCCCTAGGTCTATTTTTATTGTTATTTTAAATTATGGCTTTTAGTTATTTGGTTTTTTTTTTTTTAGCCAGGTATTATGGATGAAAAATTGGAGAGGCTATAAATGCTATCATATTCCTCCACAGAAGATTAATTTTTCTTCCAGTAGGTATGTAAAATACAGAAGGATTATTTTAATTCTTTTGAGAGATGGTTTTAGTTATTATCAAGATTTTTATATTTTAGGTTTGTCCTTACTCACAGGATACAGTACTTCCATGTTTTGACTGAAAGCCCTGGGTATTTATCGACACCCCCTGCCTTCCTTCATCTTGCCTGGGCTTGAACTCAAATTTAAATCTTTGCAATATTGCACAGCTATTTAATTAAACTTTTGCTCAGCTCTTTTGTTCTCTCAGATGCTATTTTCTGCTGAGGTTTTTGGGGTCTCACCCTGGGCATGTGTAACTAAGGAGTTAGCCAATGAGGGGGTAAACTTGGGGGATTTGGACAATTTTCTCATTTCACTCCATCTTGATTGAATCCCTGTTATCTATAATTTTTCCTCTCAAGTCCTAGACACTTAGGCAGCCCCAGATTCCAACCTACTTCCCCTGAGCCCAATTAAGATTCCTACCTTTCTGCTTGGGGCCTATTTCCCCTATTTTGTGAATTAGAAAATTAGAAAATGCTCAGGGGAAAGTCATGGTGAGTGCGGACCTGCACTCCAGTACTTCTCTTCTCTCAAGGATTGTAGTCTTTCCTTTCCAATCCTACCCAAACTGGGTGCTTTTCAGTTCCTTCACGCAGTTGTTTCACATATTAGCTTTTACAGTTGTTTTCAGCAGGAAGATTAGTTCATCATATCCTGAACCAGAAATGTCAACATTATTTTTAGGAAAATAAATCTGAAACTGAGTCGCCCTAAAACCGAGTTCCCCTGCTGAGTTGACGATTAACCTTTCTATCCAAAACTTTATTCCCTTTCTTGTCCCATACCTGTTCCCCTCAGGATTGAGGAGTATCAGAGGAAAGGGGGGATTGAAACCGAGCAGGACCCTAAGGGGCCCTCCCAGGTACAAAAGCCCTTCTGCCCATTTCTTGTTTGTAGATAAAGGCTTTAGTCTCCTGGGCCACTGCTGAGTTCCAAAGAGCGGACCTAAACAGTTACTAATTAGGGATATACATAACAATATTATACATATCTTTGAGCTGTTCTGCAGGCGCTAAGGACCCCACCCCCACCAGATGGAGGATGGTGACTTCTTGCTGAGCACAAGCACTGGTTGGAACTCCAGACTCCAGACTGGTTGGAACCAGAAAGTTGATGATTAAGATTCCTGAAACATCACCCTGTTACCTCACCACCAACCAATCAGAAGAAAGCCATGCACCCTGCAGTCCTCACCTGAAATGTTGCCTTTAAAAACGTTTCCCTGAAAGCCACTGGGGAGTTTAGATCTTTTGAGTATGAGTTGCCTGTACTCCTTGCTTGGATCCCTGCAAATAAACACTGTACTTTCTTTCACCACAACCCAGTGTCAATAATTTGGCTCTGCTGTGCAGTAGGCAAGCAGACCCTAGGTCAGTTCCATAACCAGACCGATGACAGTGGACTATAATTGGGAGAGACTGCTGGCCTAAAGGTCTGTTAGGAGGCTACTGCAATCATGTAAACAAGGGATGGTGAGAGCCTGACTAGTGAATAGCTGCATTTAGGACTGGATTCAAATCTTTAATTTAGGCTACCTTATTATTTATTCATAAGACTCTGATGAAATAGCAATATTAACTAACAGTCATTGAGTGCTTATTATGTGTTAGGCACTGTTCTATCTCTTTTACATGGATTTTCTTATTAAGTCCTATGCTTTTTGGATACTATTATCATCAATCTGAATTTTACAGATGAGGAAACTGAGACACTGAGGGTTTAAATGACTAGCCCAGCATCACATGGACAGTAAATGGCTCCTCTGGACTTTGAGTCAGGGCCTCTAGCTCCACCTTCTGCTCTTAACTACTATGCTCTGCTGCTCTCATCATTCCTTGGAACAGGTATTATAAATGGGAGAGGCTGATAATCTGTATTCTCAGAGGGAGAAAAGCAGAAAAATGAATTCAGTGGTTATTTTGCAGTTGTTTGGAAAAATTAATGAAGAAATACTTAAGGGAAGTGATACATCTGGAGAAATGAACTTAAAGAAAAAGATATTTTTTTAAACAAAGGAATAGATTCAAGTCTTTGTAGATTTAATGGTAGAGAGTCATGATATGGCCAAGAGTAGGCAGTCGAGACAAGCAGATAACTTGGAAGATCCGAGATAATTATAGTGATAAAAGTTATTAATTGATATTTTATATATGGGCATGACCCCCCCCCCCAATGTTTTCCCTTGTGTTCTTGATGATGGTTCATTTTAACCAGAAAATTTAAAATACAAGTTTAAATATTAATTAAATGAATGAAAGAAGGAAGTACAATTCTAATATGAAGAGCTCGATTCAATTCATCTTACCCACTGGAATCAGAGGGTTGGTCCCATATGATGGAGCATGGAGAGGTCACTCCACTAGAGGGCGTTGAGGTCTTGTCTCAGTTTGGTGAGTAAAGGTGTGGTTTGATTTATTCTTATTCTGATAGTTTGACCTAAATTAGTGAGAGATTTAAAGAAAGATCAAAGTTAAAGATGTAATTTATCTAGCACAATTTGGGGAAAAGTTTACAGAAACTGTATTATTCTTGAACCCACTTCCTTGGTAACTAATTATTTATGTAAATGAAAAGTCAGGAGTTTCTCTTAAAACCAAATCTGATGCTACTCATAAAGTAAGCCATGGAATTATCAGGGGAAAATATATTATTTGAAGATTTTTAAAAAAGACTTTTTTCCCCTCCAACCCAATTTTGAAGATATTTGACATTTTCCTCCATCTGAGGTAAGAATTCAATTATTTCATGTAAAAATGACAAAATGGGACTCCCTAAACTGTTAACAATGGTTACTTCTGGGAGAGGACAGTGTGATTTGGGAGAGGGTAAAGATGTTTGCTTTTTATACACCATACCTATATATGGTTTGAATTTTTATGAACATAAAGTTTATAATTTAAATAAAAAGAAGAAAATTCAATTGCATTTAAAACTTGGTTAGGAAGCTACTATAAAAATGAATTAGAAATAGAAGTCAATATAATCTGCTTAAGTATAAATTCAGCGTCCAAGTAATATTAATAAGCATTCCACAGTAGAACACTAAAAAGGAAGGAAGGTTGCTGCTACCACTGTATACCTTAGCATCTCTTGGGTTGTGTAGTGGATAGTCACACACAGGCTGTGAAGTCTTCAAAAATGAAACAATTTTTTCTAGCTCCAGTTTAGTTGAGAATGGAACACTTTCTTCACACTTAACAAAAGAGTTAATAACACAGTTGTATAACTCTCTGTTTGCAAAAAAGTGACATACAAAAGAATTAAATATATATAAACAAAGAAACACTTATAGTCAAAATAAATTATGTCCTGGAATGGGGTCCTTTAATTATAAGCTATTGGGAAAATATATAGGTGCCCTGATTACATTATTTCCTTCTGCGTTTTTATTAGAAATATGTAAGTACCTTTTACTTCTCTTAGGAATATATTGTGGATAAATCGAATATCAAACCATATAAAAATTAAGAAGTAAAAACCTATAAATGTGAGTAGCAACCCCATACTATCATTGACTAAACACTCTTGAACTGCTGTGCCCTGAGGAGTGTTGGATGGTTGGGTGGAAGCAGTGTCAGGGCCTTCATGTTTTCACTGCTAACCCAATCATAGGGGCCCTCTTCCTGCCCAAAGGACTAGAGTTAAAACATCCCTTCCATCAACCCAGCAGGGGAATATCACAGAGGCATCCAGCGGGGGGACACAGAGCACAAGTACGTTTTACCAAGCACGTTGAAAGGAAAGAACGTTTCAGGAATACTAATTATCAAGATAGAATTAAGAAAATAAATTTTGAACAATAAGATAAGCAGGAGGCTAAGCTATTTTTGTTTTTTTTGGAAATAGAGATGAGGGCTCTGATGATGGAAGAAACAGATGAGAATACTATGGGACACACTTTGGAGAACCAGCAAAATCCAGACAATGAAAAAAAAGACAGCAATCTGATTTGAGCAAGAGTAGAGACCATTTTCTTACCTATAGGTGGCTAAACATAGGATGTATGTGTGTGTGTGTGTGTGTGTGTGTGTGTGTGTGTGTGTACTAGCCACTGTGTGTGAATAATACCACATTTCCCCCAACTGTGTATTTTTGGTAAATTTGTAGTATGAAACTGTGCATAACTTGCATATTTAGTCATTATTTCTCAAAATAAGTTGTCTTCCTTCAAGTCCTTTTTATTTACATATTTATTTTTTATGAAATGTAGGTTAAATAATACCATCAGGTGTCTGAAGTGGGTTGACACTACCTAATTAATGTAGCCAAAATTCTTTACCCCAACTGTGTAAAACATAATATATAGCATCTGATAAACAATTTTTTTTTTTTTTTGGTCTGGATATGTTAGGTGTTGCAGAAACAAAATCTTATTCTTTTTAAAAATTTATATATACATATATATATTTTAATATTAACTTAGTTATTTATCTGATTGTGCCAGGTCTTATTTGCAGCAGGAGGGTTCCTTAGTTGCAGCACGCAGGCTCCTTAGTTGTGGCATGTGAACTCTTAGTTGTGGCTCATGGTCTCCTTAGTTGCAGCATGCATGTGGGATCTAGTTCCCTAACCAGAGATTGAACCCAGGCCGCCTGCATTTAGAACGTGGAGTCTTAACCACTGCTCCACTAGGGAAGTCTCAACAAATCTTATTCTTAATGTCCCTGGATATTTTCTACTTATTATTTCAGAATTATATTGCAGAATTCTTCATGTCACCTATTTTTTAAAATTTCAATTATTTAGATTAATTTGGAAATTCAGTATAAGTGACTACTCATTCTCATGCTACAAATCTATGTTGAACAGCACTAAAAATCTATCTTACAAAGAATTTAAATGTCCTAATTAAAATCTTGTAGCCAAAATTAATTATAATCAGTAAACCTCCATTTTAAAGCTTCTGCTAACTTTTCAATTGTTTTGGAAAATTTCTAGCTCAGTAGTCTTACTTCCTTATATCTTTTTAAAAAATAACTGGAAAATCTGAACCCTCCTAAGGAGGGCTGATGCCTGTGAGTAAGTAAAATAGGTAACATGTCAACGGTGGAGTATGGTTTGGGAGACAGGAAGGGTGCAGTGGGTTCAAACATGCTCTTCCACAGTTGGGCATGATTTGGATTATTTCTGGCTTAGATGACAAAGTTGGAGTCCTCATCTCTGTAGCACATAATTAACAGACATACAGGGTACACTATGGAACAAGACAGAAAACTACTTTCTAATTCTCAAGTTACCATTTAACTAGATTGGACACTTTGTCCATGTTGGCTAATTTCTGTGGGCTTTCTATTACAGCATATATAAAAGGTAGATAAGAAAACTGTCTAAAATGTACTATTGTACTGCTGAAAACCCAGATGATAAGGGAAAACATCTTTTATTTATGAAATATGTGAAACCTACAGAAAATTAATTAACAGCTACCATGCATTTACCACCCAGATTTAAAAGATGTGAACAATCTGCTGAAACTGGCACAAATTTCATTTCGTATTAAAAAATAAAACACTACAGATATAGCAAAAATCACCCCCTTGCCTCTGGTATCACTTTTCCCTCCCTTGTCAGAAGTCATTGGTGTGTATCATTTCCAGGCATATGTTTGTTAACTATATAAGTATGTACCTCTAAAATTATAAACTATTGTTTTGGGTGTTTCAAATATTACATGATAGCATACGTAAGTATCCTTTGACAGCTTGATTTTTTTTAACTTGACATTATATTGTTGAGATTTAGTTACATTGGTACATGTTAATATTGTTCATTTCAACTTCTCTATAGAATCCTGTTATGTGAATGAACAGTTTATTTATTTCTCTACTGGAAGTCAGATTGGTTCCTTATTTTTACTATCAGGAACAATAGTCTCATGAACATCCTTATATTTCTTTCATGCATATGCATAAGAGCTTTTCTAGGGTAGCCACTATCTTAGCTTTGGCTGCCATAATGAAATACCATAGACTGGGTGGTTTAAACAGCAAAAATTCATTTTCTCACAGTTCCAGAGGTTGGGAGTCCAAGATCAGGGTGTCAGCCTGGTTGGATCCTGGTGAAAGCTCTCTCCCTGAATTGTAGATGGTCACGTTCTAACTCTGTTCTCACAAGGCAGATAGAAGGAGAAAGAGGTCTCTTTTCACCTCTTCTTATCATATCAGTTTAGGGTCCCACCCTTATGATCTCATCTAACCTTAATTACCTACTAAGGGCCCTATCTCCAGATACAGTCCCATGGGGGTTAAGGCTTCAACTTATGAATTTTGGGCAGACACAATTCACTCCATTGTAGCCACCTAGTAGTAAAATTGCTGGGTTGTGTGAAATCTGCATCTTCAATTTTTCTAGGTATTTCCAAATTGATCTCCAAAGTGGTTGTAATAATTTACACATTCTCCAGCAAGTATACAGGTGAAGGGGTATTTTTAAAAATATTTATTTATTATTTATTTTTTGGCTGCACCAGGTCTTAGTTGCGGCATGCAAACTTCTTAGTTGTGGCATGGGTGCGGGATCTAGTTCCCTGATCAGGGATTGAACCCAGGCCCCCTGCACTGGGAACATGAAGTCTTACTCACTGGACCACCAGGGAAGTCCCAGTGAAGGGATATTTTTAACTACAAGGACTAAAAATTCCCAAATGGAAGATAGAGTGTATATTTTCAAGTTGCAACTTTTTCCAATTCCACCAATATCTGGAAAGTCTTCTTTCAAGTAGCTCTCTAAGTATTGGCTTCTGCCAATCAGTTCTTTCATTTGTAGCCATTGTGCTACATGGAGTGGTCTGTCCTCCTCTTTAATCCCAATATAAAAACCACTGACCTTACTCAATCCAATAGAGCTTCATTAGGGGTCAGTGATGTGGAAGAGACCTTCTCAATGGATTCATAGTGATAGCTAGAGAGTTTTCCCAGAGCAGCCAGATCTTGTTTGCTGGGGACAAATGGCACAAAGAAAGTTTCAAGTCCATTTCAGTACAGCCCCTCAAGCTCCCAGTCATCTCTGGTTCCAGCTATGAAAAGCTAGTGTTCTTTGACATCCACAGTGATTTGTTTTTGGCAAATAAGATATGCAATTTTCCTTAAAAATGGTTTAAACAGCATTTGATTCCCTCCCTCTCATTTCCTCTGTCACTCCTCTCCCCCTAATTTAGCATCTTGCTTTCTCATTTCTTCAGCACTCAGGAGCCCTATTTTCCTTTTGTTAATGTGATTCCTCCTCATGCAAGCACAGGGAGGTTTTATTTGCCCCCTGAGGTATGAGTCTGTGAATTGAGAAGTGTCTGATTAGAGAAAGGGATGGTTTCTTATGTTTCAATCATGTAGACAGTCTATGAATCAAAAGGGATTTTTCAGAGTGAGTTAAGCAATCTATTTTCCTTCCCATATGTGTCACCATTTTTCTGGAAACTCTTAGTTATCAGGTAAAACTTGACTTAAGGTGGTTCTCTGACAACTTAATCATGTTCTACACTGGATCCCACAGTGAAGCCAGAAAGCTGAAAGTGTTTGCCACTCTAATTTCCATGGCAACTGTCTGAAGGGCCAAACATAGGATTGCTGTTTCGCTGTAGGACCCAGCCGAAGAAGAAAACTGAGTGGTGAGGAAACCCCCTTTTAGTCAGAAATTTTTCTTTAGGAGGTCAAAACCTTTGAAAAATTAATGGAAAAGTACCAAACCAGACCTTTACTTTTATATTTTTAATGCTGCATTGTTCTTAACCAGGGAATTTTACATCTGTGTCATAATGAATTCATTTCCCCTTTGCTGCCCCTTGCTCCCTCTTTCCATGTCTGTCAGTCTATCCATTTCTTGTTCTTTCCACTGTAATGTGATGCCTCTCTAACCCAGAAGGAACTGGAAAAGTATTTAAAAATTAATACATGTGACCAGTTATGAATAATCCCATACATATATGAGGCTTTTCAAGAGATGAACAAATAAATATCTGTCCAAGGAGTACAGTGCAGATTCCCTGCATTATCTGGGGAACAAGAAAGTTTTCTGAGCAGGGGTCAACATGGAACAGCTGAACAGTTTTCCAGTTTCTCCTGACTTAAGATCTTTATTTTTTATTTTCAAAGATTGTGAATTTTTAGAGCATTTCTCTCATACTCAGGTACGATTTTATAAAGATGAGCTACCACTATCTTTGGCATGAAATATCAAGAAATGACTATAAAGCCTCCCTTTTTGAAAGAAGGGGGGATGTGTTTATGCCACACTGTTGGGCAATATACATAATACACAAAAAGACTTGGGTTTAAGGTTGTTGCCACCTTCAAAGGAAAACCTGAACATTTCTGTATAGCAGGCTGTTTGGCTTTTGATGGCCACAGTCTTAATTTCTCCTCCCTAGGAGCTGTTCTCTATAAAAAGGATCTTAGAGTTTTATTTACACATTTATAACTATTTTATATATATATATATATAATATGGCAAATAAACATCATTTTTATAGTTAGAATTTAGATCGAGACAGTGGTCTGATCACTATGAGGACACCTCTTTTAAAGTCACTGAGTAACCTGTTAGAATCCATGTCATTCCTCAGCTCCTTTATCAGGGTCAAAGAGAGACATTGAATTAAAGCAGTTATCCAGCTAGAATGAAACCGCACATACTATTGCAACATAGTTGTCTCTTTGATCTACAATTTAGCTCCCATTTATCATTTCTTAGTGCTCATTTATCAAGTTTGTTTACAGTCGGCCCTCCATATCCACGGTTCTGAATCCACGGATACAGTCCAATGTGTATTGAAAATGTTGGGGAAAAACACTTCCAAAAAGTTTCAAAAAGCAAAACTTGAATTTGCCTCACCTGGCAACTACTTACATAGCGTTTACATTGTATTAGCTATTATAAGTAACCTAGAGATGATTTCAAGTATACAGGAGGATGTGCGTACATTATATGCAAATACTACTAATGACATCTTATATAAGTGCCTTGAGCATCTGCAGAGTTTGGTATCCGAGGTGCAGGGGTTGGGGGGGGTGTTCCTGGGACCACTTCCCCGGGGATACTGAGGGATGACTGTATTTCATTATTCACAATTTGTGATAATTTTTAAGAAACACTATCCAAACTCTGCCAATATTTGTTATGAAACAAGACCTGGAAGGAAGCTCCTACGTAAATAGAACAAAAGCATAAAAACTTGTTAAGTGTGGCATAATTTCTCCCCAAGCTGTCCTCAATCAAGCTGTGAACATGAAGAGCCACCTTCTTCAGTGCCCACACTAAAAAGGAATTGTATGTGTATAATCCCTATGTTACATTTTTGTTGGTTCGTGTATACATATTTGTATATGTTTATATATGCATACACACACACACACACACACACACACATACACACTTATGAAACAAATCATCTGGATCTATGGCTTCTTGGTTTCATTTTGCTTCCTTGGACGCATGTTTCTTTGCCCTTGGACCCCCAAAGGGCAGAGTGTTTTCTTTTTGTTTATTAATATTGTGGATAGTAACAACAATAAGAAAGTCTTAGTTTAACATTGAAATACATATTAGTTGATGGTTTCTTTATATTTATAATACCACATCTCAAATTCTACAAGCAGTAAAAGAGATTTTCCTATGACTTGTAAACTCCCAGTAGAGTAGTTTTGCTATGATTTCTAAAGAAAAGAAAAGAAACAGGTGAAAGTTAAGAGGTGCTGGGCCAGGATGGCATCCCACTTCCCCCAAAGCTTAGGAGGACGGACATCTCAGAAGAATGTGTGCTGGTGTCCCCGTTCTCCAGGGGCCGCCTGACCCTGGGAGCCCACTCTTTTTGGCTTCCTGACAGCTGGTGATTCATGACACTGGAGTGCTCATGGAGTGACCAAAAGCAGTGCCAGGCTCTAGACACATCCTCATTTCTGTAATTCAAACAGAGGCGTATTTTGACGTGTTTTAAAGAGAACTGAGTCACTCCTGTAACTGTGGGGGGCTGGTGCAGGTAGGTATCTGCCCTCTGGGCACATGGAGCCAGGATCAAATTCTGTCAGAGCCTTCTTTCCCTTGCTTGTCCCTGCTTCTCTCAGAATGTTCGTGCTTTCCCACAGCAGAGCAGATGAGCTGCTTCCACACAGGGGAGGTCAGCCGGCCACGGCACCAAAGCCTCCCATCTCTACCTTCCACACAGAAGGGTCAGGACCTGTGCAGCTGAATGCGGCTAGTGGTGATGGCTTCCACTGGCCCAGCTTGGGGAGGTGGAGGTGTTAATCCTGAGCCACTCAGGAGTGTGCAAGAGCATGGCATTCCTGAGAGGGTTTTGAAAGTGCTTTTGAGAGGCACTCAGTTGATTCACAAGGTGGCCTCACTTAGAATTTAAGCCCTTGGCTCAGGACACCTTATCTAGAGCTGAGGTCTCACAGTGCGCTTAACAAGTATATGGACTGTGTATAAGACATGACACATAGATTTAAACTCATTGAAAAAAAACCACGAGCTACATTAAAGGACGGCTGGAAAATCTCATAGTTTAAAAAATCATAAACTTTTATAGTTAAAATATATGATTATCAATAATATGTTTTACTGGCTATAAAACTTATGGGGAAAATAAATGATAACTTTGATACTTTTATTTTTTTAACATCTTTATGGAGTATAATTGCTTTATAATGGTGTGTTAATTTCTGCTTTATAACAAACTGAATCAGCTATACATATACATACATCCCCATATCTTCTCCCTCTTGCATCTCCCTCCCACCCTCCCTATCCCACCCCACTAGGTGGTCACAAAGCACACAGCTGATCTCCCTGTGCTATGTGGCTGCTTCCCACTAGCTAGCTATTTTACATTTGGTAGTATAGATAACTCCATGCGACTCTCTCACTTTGTCCCAGCTTACCCTTCCCCTTAAGTCCATTCTCTACATCTGTGTCTTTATTCCTCTCCTGCCCCTAGGTTCTTCAGAACCTTTTTTTTAGATTCATATATATGTGTTAGCATACGGTATTTGTCTTTCTCTTTCTGATTTCTTTTCATGGCTGAGTAATATTCCATTGTATATATGTGCCACATCTTCTTTATCCATTCATCTGTAGATGGACACTTAAGTTGCTTCCATGTCCTGGCTATTGTAAATAGAGCTGCAATGAACATTGTGGTACATGACTCTTTTTGAATTATGGTTTTCTCAGGGTATATGCCCAGTAGTGGGATTGCTGGGTCATATGGTAGTTCTATTTTTAGTTTTCTAAGGAACCTCCATACTGTTCTCCAGTGGCTGTATCAATTTACATTCCCACCAACAGTGCAAGAGGGTTCCCTTTACTCCACACCCTCACCAGCATTTATTGTTTCTAGATTTTTTGATGATGGCCATTCTGACTGGTGTGAGGTGATACCTCATTGTAGTTTTGATTTGCATTGCTCTAATGATTAGCGATGTTGAGCATCCTTTCATGTGTTTGTTGGCAATCTGTATATCTTCTTTGGAGACATGTCTTTTTAGGTCTTCCGCCCCTTTTGGATTGGGTTGTTTGTTTTCTTGATATTGAGCTGCAAAAGCTGCTTGTAAATTTTGGAGATTAATCCTTAGTCAGTTACTTGATTTGCAAATATTTTCTCCCATTCTGAGGGTTGTCTTTTCGTCTTGTTTATGATTTTCTTTGCTGTGCAAAAGCTTTGAAGTTTCATTAGGTCCCATTTATTTATTTTTGTTTTTATTTCCATTTCTCTAGGAGATGGGTCAACAAGAATCTTGCTGTGATTTATGTCATAGAGTGTTCTGCCTATGTTTTCCTCTAAGAGTTTTATAGTGTCTGGCCTTATATTTAGGTCCTTAATCCATTTTGAGTTTATTTTTGTGTATGGTGTTAGGGAGTGTTCTAATTTCATTCTCTTACATGTAGCTGTCCAGTTTTCCCAGCAACACTTATTGAAAAGGCAGTCTTTTCTCCATTGTATATTCTTGTCTCCTTTATAAAAAATAAGGTGACTATATGTGCGTGGGTTTATCTCTGGGCTTTCTATCCTGTTCCATTGATCTATATTTCTGTTTTTCTGCCAGTACCATACTGTATTGATTACTATAGATTTGTAGTATAATCTGAAGTCTGGGAGCCTGACTCCTCCAGCTCCATTTTTCTTTCTCAAGATTGCTTTGGCTAGTCGGGGTCTTTTGTGTTTCCATACAAATTGTGAAATTTTTTGTTCTAGTCCTGTGAAAAATGCCATTGGTAATTTGATAGGGATTACACTGATTCTGTAGATTGATTTGGGTAGTACAGTCATTTTCACAATGTTAACTCTTCCAATCCAAGAACATGGTATATCTCTCCATCTGTTTGGATCATCTTTAATTTCTTTCATCAGTGTCTTATAGTTTTCTGCATACAGGTCTTTTGTCTCCTTAGGTAAGCTTATTCCTAGGTATTTTATTCTTTTTGTTGCAATGGTAAATTGGAGTGTTTCCTTAATTTCTATTTCAGATTTTTCATCATTAGTGTATAGGAATGCAAGAGATTTCTGTGCATTAATTTTGTATCCTGCAACTTTACCAAATTCATTGATTAGCTCTAGTAGTTTTCTGGTGGCATCTTTAGGATTCTCTATGTATAGTATCGTGTCATCTGCAAACAGTGACAGTTTTACTTCTTCTTTTCTGATTTGGATTGCTTTTATTTCTTTTTCTTCTCTGATTGCTGTGGCTAAAACTTCCAAAACTATGTTGAATAATAGTGGTGAGAGTGGGCAACCTTTTTTTGTTCCTGATCTTAGAGGAAATGGTTTCAGTGTTTCACTATTGAGGATGATGTTGGCTGTGGGTTTGTCATATATGGCCTTTATCATGTTGAGGTAAGTTCTCTCTATGCCTACTTTCTGGAGGGTTTTTATCATAAATGGGTGTTGAATTTTGTCGAAAGCTTTTTCTGTATCTATTGTGATGATCATATGGTTTTTCTCCTTCAATTTGTTAATATGGTATATCACATTGATTGATTTGTGTATATTGAGGAATCCTTGCATTCCTGGGATAAACCCCACTTGATCATGGTGTATGATCCTTTTAATGTGCTGTTGGATTCTGTGTGCTAGTATTTTGTTGAGGATTTTTGCATCTATGTTCATCAGTGATATTGGCCTGTAGTTTTCTTTCTTTGTGACATCCTTGTCTGGTTTTGGTATCAGGGTGATGGTGGCCTCATAGAATGAGTTTGGGAGTGTTCCTCCCTCTGCTATATTTTGGAAGAGTTTGAGAAGAATAGGTGTTAGCTCTTCTCTAAATGTTTGGTAGAATTTGCCTGTGAAGCCAACTGGTCCTGGACTTTTGTTCGTTGGAAGATTTTTTTTTTTGCGTTATGCGGGCCTCTTACTGTTGTGGCCTCTCCCGTTGTGGAGCACAGGCTCCGCACGCGCAGGCTCAGCGGCCATGGCTCAGGGGCCCAGCTACTCCACGGCATGTGGGATCTTCCCAGACTGGGGCACAAACCCATGTCCCCTGCATCGGCAGGCGGACTCTCAACCACTGCGCCACCAGGGAAGACCCTGTTGGAAGATTTTAAATCACAGTCTCAATTTCAGTGCTTGTGATTGGTCTGTTTATATTTTCTATTTCTTCTTGGTTCAGTCTTGGAAGGTTGTGCTTTTCTAAGAATTTGTCCATTTCTTCCAGGTTGTCCATTTTATTGGCATACAGTTGCTTGTAGTAATCTCTCATGATCCTTTGTATATCTGCTGTGTCAGTTGTTATTTCTCCTTTTACATTTCTAATTCTATTGCTTTGAGTCTTCTCCCTTTTTTTCTTGATGAGTCTGGCTAATGGTTTATCAATTTTGTTTATCTTCTCAAAGAACCAGCTTTTAGTTTTATTGATCTTTGCTATTGTTGTCTTCTTTTTCATTTATTTCTGATCTGATCTTTATGATTTCTTTCCTTCTGCTAACATTGGGTTTTTTTTTGTTCTTCTTTCTCTAATAGCTTTAGATGTAAGGCTAGGTTGTTTATTTGAGACGTTTCTTGTTTCTTTTGGTAGTATTGTATTTCTATAAACTTCCCTCTTAGAACTGCTTTTGCTGCATCCCATAGGTTTTGGGTTGCCTTGCTTTCACTGTTATTTGTTTCTAGGTATTTTTTGATTTCCTCTTTGATTTCTTCAGTGATCACTTCGTTATTAAGTGTGTACTGTTTAGCCTCCATGTGTTTGTTTTTTTTTTACAGATTTTTCCTGTAATTGATATCTAGTCTCATAGCATTGTGGTCGGAAAAGATACTTGATACAATTTCAATTTTCTTAAATTTACCAAGGCTTGATTTGTGACCCAAGATATGATCTATCCTGCAGAATGTTCCATGAGCACTTGAGAAGAAAGTGTATTCTGTTGTTTTGGGGTGGAATGTCCTATAAATATCAATTGAGTCCATCTTGTTTAATGTTTCATTTAAAGCTTGTGTTTCCTTATTTATTTTCATTTTGGATGATGTGTCCATTGGTGAAAGTGGGGTGTTAAAGTCCCCTACTATGATTGTTTTACTGTCAATTTCCCCTTTTATGGCTGTTAGCATTTGCCTTATGTATTGAGGTGTTCCTATGTTGGGTGCAGAATTATTTATAATTGTTATATCTTCTTCTTGGATACATCTCTTGATCATTATGTAGTGTCCTTCTTTGTCTCTTGTAATAGTCTTTATTTTAAAGTCTATTTTATCTGATATGAGTATTGCTACTCCAGCTTTCTTTTGATTTCCATTTGCATGGAATATCTTTTTCCATCCCCTCACTTTCAGTCTGTTTGTCCCTAGGTCTGAAGTGGGTCTATTGTAGACAGCACATATACGGGTCTTGTTTCTGTATCCATTCAGCCAGTCTATGTCTTTTGGTTGGACCATTTAATCCATTTACATTTAAGATAATTATTGATATGTGTGTTCCTATTACCATGTTCTAAATTGTTTTGGGTTTGTTATTGTAGGTCTTTTCCTTCTCTTGTGTTTCCTGCCTAGAGAAGTTCCTTTAGCCTTTGTTGTAAAGCTGGTTTGGTGGTGCTGAATTCTCTTAGCTTTTGCTTGTCTGTAAAGGTTTTAATTTCTCTTTCGAATCTGAATGAAATCCTTGCTGAAGAGAGTAATCTTGGTTGTAGGTTTTTCCCTTTCATCACTTTAAATAATGTCCTGCCACTTCCTTCTGGCTTGCAAAGTTTCTGCTGAAAGATCAGCTGTTAACCTTATGGGGATTCCCTTGTATGTTATTTGTTGTTTTTCCTTTGCTGGTTTTAATATTTTTTCTTTGTATTTAATTTTTGATAGTTTGATTAATATTTGTCTTGGCATGTTTCTCCTTGGATTTATCCTGTATGGGACTCTCTGTGTTTCCTGGAGTTGATTGACTATTTCCTTTCCCATATTAGGGAAGTTTTCAACTATAATCCCTTCAAATATTTTCTCATTCTCTTTCTTTTTCTCTTCTTCTGTAATTTGAATGTTGGTGTGTTTAATTTTGTCCCAGAGGTCTCTAAGACTGTCCTCAATTCTTTTCATTCTTTTTTCTTTATTCTGCTCTGCAGTAGTTATTTCCACTATTTTATCTTCCAGGTCACTTATCCATTCTCCTGTCGAGTTAATAAGCAGAAGATAATAATAATTAACTATTACTAATATAATAATAGCTATTCTGCTATTGATTCCTTCTAGAGAATTTTTAATTTCGTTTATTGTGTTGTTCATCATTGTTTGTTTACTCTTTAGTCCTTCTAGTTTTTTTGCTAAACATTTCTTGTATTTTCTCCATTCTATTTCCAAGATTTTGGACCATCTTTACTATCATTACTCTGAATTCTTTTTCAGGTAGACTGCCTATTTCTTCCTCATTTGTTTGGTCTCGTGGGTTTTTACGTTGCTCTTTCATCAGCTGTGTGTTTCTCTGTCTTGTCATTTTGCTTAAATTACTGTGTTTGTGGTCTCCTTTTCACAGGCTGCAGGTTCATAGTTCCCCTTGTTTTTGGTTTCTGCCCCCAGTGGCTAAGGTTGGTTCAGTGGGTTGTGTAGGCTTCTGGTGGAAGGGACTAGTGCCTTTGTTCTGGTGGATGGGGCTGGATCTTGTCTTTCTGGTGGGCAGGACCGTATCCAGTGGTGTGTTTTGAGGTGTCTGTGAACTTATTTTGATTTTAGGCAGACTCTCTTCTAATGGGTGGGGTTGTGTTCCTGTCTTGCTAGTTGTTTGGCATAGGGTGTCCAGCACTGTAGCTTGCTGGTCGTTGAGTGGAGCTGGGTCTTAGCGTTGAGATGGATATCTCTGGGAGAGCTTTCGCCATTTGATATTACATGGGGCCAGGAGGTCTCTGGTGGAGCAATGTCCTGAACTCAGCTCTCCCACCTCAGAAGCACAGGCCTGACACCTGGCCAGAGCACCAAGACCCTGTCAGCCACACGGCCAGGTGGGTGGGGAGTTTCTTGCTTTTGGGGAAGTCTGAGGTCTTCTGCCAGCATTCAGTAGCTGTTCTGTAGGAGTTGTTCCACATGTAGATGTATTTCTGATGCATTTGTGGGGAGGAAGGTGATCTCCACATCTTACTCCTCTGCCATCTTGAAGGTCTCCTCACATGGTCTTTTTTTAGAGCACATGAGACTATGGAGAGACACAGACTTATGCAACACAGACTATGGAGAGAAATGTCTTTCAATTAATTTAAGAAGAAAATTCTAGTGATAAAAAGAAAGGTCACATGTCTATACTAAATAGTTTGATTTTTTAAAATATGAGACACAATTAACAAATAGAACTTTAACTGAAGAAAAGGCTAATGTTAGGTAAAACAGTGATCTTTCTGAAAAATGTCAGCATTCTCTCAAAAAGTGTTGCTGAGAGTGTGTATTAGAATAAGCTTGTATCAGTTGAAGCTAAGGTTAGGGAACAATTAAATCTCTGAGTTCTGAACTGAGAATAAGTTAATGCATTTTTATGTGATTTTCAAAGAAATGCAACACGTATACACTTTTAACTACCTTTTTTAGTTTCTCCAAAATCAACTTTTATGTCTCTCTTCTAACAAAACATAACTACTCCTCCTCCATGAAAGAACTGGAGATCCTTCCAAAAGATGTCATTGTGAAATGGAAAGTTCTCCATTTCAAGACATAAAAGGAAGTTGCATTCAAGATGTGCCCAGGCTTCCTCAGTTGGAATATAGGAAGAATTCTGCAATAGGAATAGTGAACAGAAGGGGTTGGGTCTTAGGACTTCTAAATGCCAGCTACCCCTGGTCCCCCAGCTTTCTGACTGATGTTGTCTCCAGTAAGGATCACCAGCCAAATGAAAGAAATTAAGCACTCATTTATTGAGCTGCACAAGCATTAAAAAAAAAAAATTTCCTTGTTAAAGGATTTTGGGTATTCTGTGTTGGAGAACCCATCTCAGTCCTAAGACTAAGGTGGGATTTCCTGTTGCCTTTGCAAATATGATACATAGGAACTGTAGGTTCAGGTATGTCTTAGAAGGAGAAAGAGAGAGAGAGAGAGAGAGAGAGAGAGAGAGAGTGACTGCAGAGCAGACTACAGGTCCATGAAGCCAAACAGTTGTGTGGGAGGAGACAGGGCATAGACAGTGGTGGGTCTTCATCACCCTTCAGTACAGAGATCCTGTCTAAATTCCACCACATTTCTTCACTGTACTAGGAAAATGACAGTATCAGTTAGCTTTTAGTGCATTATAAACCCCACCGCAAAATTCAGTGGCTTAAAGCAAAAACTACAAGACTCACAGGTCTGTGAGAGGCAATACTCAAGGCCTCTAAATACCTGGGCTCATAATGGTACATTGTCATTTCCCTTTCATTCTATTGCTCAAGGCAAGTCACATGAGTAAACCTGAAGTCAAAGGGTGGGGAAATATACTCTGTTCCCTTAGAGAGAAGAATTGCAAGGTCTGTGGCAAAAAGCATGGACACAGGAAGGGGCAGGGAACTAGAGGCACTGATGCAAGTTACCACAATGGTCACTGATCCAACAAACTTAAATTAGATATAGATACTGCTCCTTGAAGATTCAGGTGTCTCTGTGAGTATGTGGGAGTTAGGGATCACAGAAAGGAGAGCAGGGCAAGCTTTTGAGTGGCATGTCTTGCAAAGGCACAATGCCTAAACCTGACATTTAGAGATTCAAGACTCCCTGAATCTAAGAGTATTTTAAAGCATTTGATCTACTGGTTCTACAGAGGAGCTGGGGGCCTCTCTCTCTATCTCAGAGCTGTGACAAATAGAGCCAGCCAGGAACTTTCTCATCAAGACAGGTTAATGGAAGGTAGATGTTCAACAGAGGCAGGAACACATAAGGGGTAACTAACTATGGGAAATAGGTACATTTTCATACCAGTTTTGAGGAGCCTCAGTTACTTGGCCCTCAGTCTTAAGAAGGGCCCTGAGGTATTACAGATATGCCTCTGGCTCACTACCCTTATCAGGATTACTTAGAGGAAAAAATCTTTTGGTGACTATGCTTAACTTTTGTTGGGGGGAGTGTATAAATACAAAAGCGTTCTACTTTCCTGTAACTCTCCTGGCAGTTGTGCAAAATGACCCATCCCCCCAAACTTTTCCTCTAGTATTGGTTTCTTTAACAACACCTCAGCCAGTTTATAAAAAAAATTTCCACCTATTTTGGATATTAGAACAGTCTAATTCTGGCATTTTCAGATTTAGTCCTGTTCTGAAACTTGATTCAAAGTTCATCTTCTCCTGCCTCCAGCTCAGGCTAGATCTGCCTGAAGGGACCATGGTTGCATCTGTATCCATCCCCTCCTCCCTCTTCTAGCTGCATTTCAAGGGGGGCTGGTGGGGAGGAGGGGCAGAGTTGCCAAGCTGTTCTTGGTTGACCATGACTACACTTCTGTTCAGTGTCTACACAGCGGATGAGGAGGCCTCCCATCCTTTGCCAACATGGTGAGGAGGTAGCTTATTCTGGTACAGCTCCCTTAGGCGCTGGCTATCCTTTGCCAGGTCTGGCCACCTACTCTAGGCGACCCCCAGTTGTGGCATTTACTTGCAATGCATGGGCCTCTTTGCCAGCATCCTCCTTTCCAACATGTGTATGCACACACACTGCTTCCATTGCCCCAAACTATAGCCTCGGTTCGCACCTTCCGGCCAAGTGTTAGGTGGGCCGGCACACACCGGATCCATCCTCTAATGGAGACTGACAGATCACAGGCAGAATGGTCCTTGGATGTCACCATGCCCTCTCTCTCCAAATCTCTTTTCCCCTATTCAGATCACATGGGAGCCAAGCTTGAACTAAATCACATTATGGGGATAAAAATGTTGGTTCCCTCTTCTGGTAGGCACTCAATCTTTAGAAGAAATTCTCTTTTTTCCCCCTTTCCCTTTCCATTAGCTCTGGGGAGGGGAAAACTACACCTCTCTCCCTCTCAGTCCTCTTAGTGGGGGAGGGGAAGCAAAGATGGGAGGTGAATAAGGTGGATGGTGGGAGCAGTTCTGCTCCTTGAAGCTCTGGCAGAATGTGGCTGGCTCCAGGTGCTGGCAGCTCTCTGATTTTAAAATGGCTTTAGTCCACTGCAGCTGGACCCCCACTGCAGTTCAGAGACAACAGTAAAAGTCTTACTAAATGTCTTATTAGCTTTGGAATCAGGCAGAACTTGTTTCAAAACTGGGCTCTGCTACTTATTATTGAGTCTCGTTTTCTTCACCTGTAAAATGGTGTTACTAGAAACTACTTCTCAGGGTTATTGTGATGGGAAAATGAATGAATGAATGTCATTTGGCTCACACATAAAAGGAGTTCATTAATATTAGCTATATTTTCTCATCATCTCATCCTCCATGTCCACTTCCCGCACCTTACTTGTAACCACTTCTGCACATCTGTATATCTATGTAGACAAATATAAATGTATGTGTATGTTATGTGCGTATAAAATCTAGACCTTTGATGTTTTTGCCCCTTGAATCCATGTTTTGTTATTGGTGGAGAAAAATACATTTGGGACATAAATTTTCAACATTCAGTAGCAGTAGTCCTAAGTTCTTATATGACTCATCAAGTCATAAGTTACAAGGGTATCAGGTATGGACTTCTACTTCCTGCAGCACATTTGTGTAGGTGTATTCTTACCAGAAACCCTCCAAAATGCTACCTAGTCATTTTGGTCTCTGTTTCTACAGAAATGACTAGGATGAAAGAAAGAAAGACTGAAACAAAGAAATGTGATTGTTTTTATGTTTTACCATCAAGAATATCATTTTAGTTCAAATGAGATCATTCAAATGAGAATAAACAAATTTAAATGAAAAAGAAGTTTTGATGCTGATTTCTAAACTGAATGGGGTTTTCCCTGATAAAATCTACAAAGCAGAATATTTAGCCTGAAAAAAATATCAGCTGCATATAATCATAATCATTACTCATGATTTCACACCTTCAAATACAGTAGATTTTTTAAAAACTCAATAGGTTGAGAGATTTTTAGGATATTTGGGCTCTATGTTTAAAGAAAGGAAAGGTAGCTTAATTATTCATTCAAAAACATTTGTTACAAAGCTAAAGAGGCTCTGTCCCTCTTCTCCATTGCTTTAAAGTGTAGAGATTAGTCTAACACAGGAGAAATGAAGTGAGTTTAAAAAATCAGACTTCAGTATCTTCCTATTCTTCACCGCCTAACAGCTCCACCAACTTTTGACACCGTCAACACCTCTACCATCACAAAGCATTCTTAAAATGACCTGCTGTATTTGCCTTGCAGGAAAGTCTACAAGAATTGGAGAAATCTTGATTCATTGCTTCTCAAACTTTCTGCAAAATTTACACAATATTGTCCTGACACAATATTGTCCTGACATTGGACAAATGTGTAGAATACCTATGTTCAGGTTCTGCTTTCATTTACAAGTACACACACACACACACACACACACACACACACACACACACAGAGCTTAAAAATAACTGGGAGAGAGGCAGAATTTTTGTTTGATTTTGTTTTTTAGACAGAGATTGAATGAGGATGCACTAATAACTATGGCTGGTTTTGACTAATACACATGACTACAATAGTTTTGACATACCAACAAAATAATTCCATGAGTTATACTCACACACATAGATAATGGCCAAGGAATCAGAGTAATAGGATGTTGGAATTGAAGGGTCTCAGAAGTCACTTGTCTGGATCTCTCATTTTACTGGTAAGGAAATTTAGGTCTTTGACTGTCAGGAAAAATTTGAAAGACATTTAAATAGGAAAAAAAATCGCTGAGTGCCCTGTCTAATACATCTTTCCAGGTTGTCTGGTTCTACAGGGGTCTGAGACCAGTCATTGAGCTATTTTATAACTCAGTAAGTCTTAGAAAACTTACAGTAATGCAAATGATTCTTTTCCATAGAAATGCAAATTAATATTTTCATGTGGAACACAATTGATTATTGCCCTGCGGATAATGATCAGTTTTCCATCTGTTTGCAAGTTCATTTCAGCTTTCCTAATGATATACATAAGCATGCTTTTGAACCGGTTGTATTATCTTACTGGTTCCCTCATTAATTAATGTATTAATCACAGCCCTCATCTTAGTTCCCCATTTAGCATATCAAGGGACAGACTCGGCCAAGTGGATTCTAGGGTTTTTCCTTAGGGAGGTCCAGATACGAAGGGGAAGGGCGTGAACTTGCTTGTTCTGTTCCCAGATGACTGTGGAAAAAGAAGGGAGATAGAGGCAGTGACAGGCAACAGTCAGATGCAGGTCCCCACCATCAGTTACAAACAAACAAACAAACAAATAAATAAATAAAAGATCGATCGATCGATCGATTGATCTGAGTCTTGCTGTGAACGTGGTTTCCTGAATCCAGCCCGGGCCTACTGAATCAGTCTATGAAGGTGAGCTTCATGCACACTCAGGTTTGAAAATGACTGTTCCAGAATCACAAGATACTCTGAGACTATAAAAAGGAAGGGGAAACATGAATTAAATGAGGCGAGAGGAGAAAGCCCTTCAACCCTGATGTGGTTCAAATTTTCACAGGGAATGACCCCTAGAAAACTATACCCTTGGTCTAATGGTATAAGGGCTTCAAATGTGGGTATAGCTTTGGCAAGATTATCTTCTATTTAATTGCCAGAAGCTACCAGAGAGTGTTTTCATACGGTTCTCCAAGCCCAGTAAAGGCCTTATCTTCAGTGGTATTTCTAATGATTGCTGCAGAACCCACCCCAAGCAGCCCCTGCTTCAGCAAGGAAGAATTAGGATATTTTTCTAATGGGGATCTGTTCACTTTTACAATGAACAAAGAAAAATTGTAGTTCTTTGAGATTTTGTTTGTTCATCTGGTGATTCAGAGCTTAAACATAAAACACTAGTTTCAAAAGAGGAGATGTCCAAAATTCACCTACCCTGAAGAAGTCAAACAAACTTTTCTATGACAGGAAATAATGTTATCCTTACAGAAAAATGCAGGGAGGCAAACAGTCAGGGCTCAGGGCCATCCTAGACATTGGGGGTTAAATAAACTTATACTGTAGAGCACATTGAATGCACCGCTGGTCTTAATGGTTCTAAAAACGTCAGTGTAACTAAACTAAGTAGGTTACAGAAGATTTGGACATCAGCGTAATTCAAAACGCTCCTGCCTCTCATGTCTGAATATGTGCATCGAGAGTGGCTCAAATGTTGGGAAACCAAAATAGATTCTGTAAGGTGTTGAGAAAAATACCTTAAACCATTTCATGAAGAGAAAAGGAGGCACTGTTGAAGCAAAGTATTGAAATATGGCTTATACAAAACTGCCTTTGTGCTTGTTAAGGTAGCCCAGGCACTTTCCCTAATTCCCACTTAGCAATAACTGCATTTCTATATGTGCCTCATGCTTGTCACTGAAGAGGCTGAAAAGAAAAATCAGTCATGGCCCTCGAGGAGCCTTCCCATTAGTTTAACAGTTATATTGATGAGCTTGTGGAGCCAATAAGACACTCTTCTCAGTAACACCAGATGTTGAAATTCCACAAATAAAATACATTGTTGGTCTGGCTAAAGCTACATTTAAAGCTATATATATATTGAAGAACTGAGGTTAAGTCTCAACACCGTAATTTGAGTATCTCTTAGATGACATGTTACCAGATTGACTTACAGCTGTAGCTCATGCTAAAGTCCTCCAGTGATTCCTCGTGACCCAAGAACAGACCCTAGACAGTGAGACCACTTTTTATAGAAATGCATGAATAGAAGCCCAATATAAGCTCTTGACATCAGAGTTAGCAGAATTCAGTAAATACATACCTAAATGTCTATCGATGACTTAATCACTTAAGCAATGACTTAACTCAGCCTACGGAAGCATTAGCCGACCCCCCATCCCTCTTTGCTCCTAGAGTTCAGGTGGCATAATGTGGATCTGAAAGACCACCCTGAACAAAGTATGGAGTTACATATTCATCAGAATACAGCTGCGGGATATGGAGATCTTAGTTGTTCAAGTGGCAGCAAAGCTAGCAAAGTTGTATTGTTATTAAGGTCTACTATATTTATATCAGGGACTTCCACTGTGTAATAATAAGTTGAAAATCGACTCTCTATGCAAAGTGTTAATAAAAAAAAGAAAACACTGAGGAATAGAGAATTAAACAAAATTCAAAATATTATTTTGCTTCAGGTCTTTGAAAAGCCTCTATATACCAGTATTTCCTAGTAGTGCAGGAGATGAGACATGCAGAATTTTCCAGATATATTTGACTATGGTATCAGTTAAGATTAAGTTCAACTAAGAGTGATAGAAAAAAATATAAAATATCAGTGTCTTAATGTCTTAAACTAGATAAAAGTTTATTTCTTTCTTAAGTAAAATTCCAGAGATAGATAGTCCAGAGCTGCTTCAGCTCTTTAGGGTGTCATGACTCAGGTTTCCATTGTTAAGACCACCTCATGGTCCCATATGGCTGCTCCAGCTCCAACTTATACATCCATATTCCATCTAGCAGGAAGGAGGAAATGAAAAAGAGAAGAGAAGCCCCTTTCCCTTCAAGGACACTTCCCTAGAGGTTACAAAGTGACGTTAGATTATATCCTATTGATCAGAACTTAATTCCATGACCATGTCTACCTAAAAAAGAGAACTAAAAATGTAGGCTTTATTCTATGCAGCCACATACCTGGTTAAAAATTATATTTGTATGGAAGAAGAGGAGGGGACCATGAATAGTCTCTGCCACAACCATGAAACTCTTTATTTCATGGAGCACTTCACAAAATAAAGGTGTGGAAAGGTCGGTGTAAGTTAATTACTTTTCTCAGTATTTTCTCAATTGCTAAGAATCAGTGTCCAAGGCAATCTACTGGAAGAGTCTGAGAACCAGGACTGGCAAACTGATTTACCAAGGAATTCTAGCAGCAACCAGAAGCGTGAAAAGGAGAATTAATGTTATTTCATTTGCATTTAGCAATTGCAATAATTCATTTGAAAGCAGAATGCTTCCTCAAACACTGGGAAGCCATCTCTTTGAAATGTAATCATCAAGAAAAACAGAACCCTTATCTCCCAGTTTCTGTGGGAAAGTAGGAGCCTAACTTGAGTGGGCACCTTGCTCTAAATTACAAAGTGATCTTTTTTAATAAAGATAATAAAAACTTTGTTCTTCGTTTGGATAAAACCAATTAGCTAACGCAGAGGGTCACCTCAATTACCAGATACGTTTAAGACGAACTGTAAGACACAGATTTAGAGAATGGACTTGAGGACATGGGGAGGGGGAAGGGTAAGCTAGGACCAAGTGAGAGAGTGGCATTGACATATATATACACTACCGAATGTAAAATAGATAGCTAGTGGGAAGCAGCCACATAGCACAGGGAGATCGGCTTCGTGCTTTGTGACCACCTAGAGGGGTGGGATAGGGAGGGTGGGAGGGAGATGCAAGAGGGAGGAGATATGAGGATATATGTATATGTATAGCTGATTCTCTTTGTTAAACAGCAGAAACTAACACAACATGTAAAGCAATTATGCTCTAATAAAGATGTAAAAAGATAAAAGATGAACTCTGTAATAAATGGTGCCGTCAAGTCCTCTTTTTTGAGGGCTAGTTACCGTTTACCTTGAGAACATGTATGGAATGGGTAGTTATCTGCCTGGCTATGTAAAAGGGTGAGATTTCTTTCAGTTTTTGCAGTCTCTCAGTGGATTGCCTGTGATGCACATCACGTTCTGGATTAATGCTTATTCAATAACAAAACTGTTTTCTTTCTCCTCTACTTTTGTGGAGAATTTTTCTTGGTTGGCAGGAGATTTTTTAAAGTTTATACTCTGCAACATTTTCCTCAATCTCATTTGCATCACATTACTTAGTGTATTCTCTGACACAAGTAACAGACTGTTGTAATTTAACATTGAACTGCCTAACTGGAGCTTTTTCTTGGTGTGGCTCAAGCAAAGATTCAATTAAAGGAAAAAGATTTTCTACAGAGAGATGTTAATCGACATTAGCTGCTTTCAAATTCTTGGGTGTTGAGTTCTGTGTTCACCATAGAGTCAGTGAGATTCTTTACACTGTTGTCTTGTGACTGCAAAACCCAGTTCCATTGCTCAAAACAGGCTGCAAACCACAAAGATAAGAAGCTCCCAAAGCCTTTACTTAGTGTATTAGCCACCTGGGGGGCTTAAAACAACAGAAATGTATTGTCTCACAGCTCTGGAGGCTAGAGGTCTGAAATCAAGGTGTCGGCAGGCCTGCACCCCCTCTGAAACCTGTAAGGCAATCCTTCCCTGCTTCTTCCTAACTTCTGGTGGTTTGCCGGCGGTCTTTGAGGTTGCAGCTGCATAACCCAATCTCTGCCTTAATCATCACATGGTGTTCTCCCTCTGTCTTTGTGGCCATATTCTCATAAGGACACCAGTTACATTGGAGTAGGTCCCCACCCAATTCCAGTATGACTTCACCTTAAATAAGTACATCTGCAAGAATCCTATTTCCAAATAAGGTCACATTCTGAGGCTTGGACGGTTAGAGCTTTAACATATCTTACTTGAGGGGACAAAATTCAACCCATAACACTTAGTAAGAGTCACCATAACAAAGTTGCCCTCCCTGGCCCTGCCAGATGCCTCAACCTTCATGTGTTAAGGTGCTCTCCAATATTTTACTCCTAGTTTATTTTTTAAACAATAAAGAGAAAAATTCTCCCTGTCCAAGTTCTGAAGTATAAAGGAGTTGGCTGGCGTTTGGAGGTAAAACTTAAAACTTTTGTTTAATTAGTAAGGGCTGGGCTGAAGGACATGGTTTCTGAATGCAGGTGAGCTTCCAAACACTGAAGCCCAGAATTCAATTCACCCATCCAGCAGCAGGGCAGCCAGATCACACATATATCACTCATGTAATCAAGATGTGCCCAGGTTTGACCTTGGCCCTGGTATTTTGCTGAAAGAGCCATACAGACGTCTACTTTCACAGCATTTCTCACATCCTGAAACTTGTGGGTGATCAGAGGTCGGGTGATATCATAATCATAGGGGACCATCATAGATGATCAGCTTAATAGTGACAGTAACACAAACAAGAGTTGTGAACAAGGGATGTCATTTGGATTTATCAATGATCTGAATAACTATCTGGATAGTCCCTTTCAAATTATGGGCAAGTAATGAAGATTGAACTTGTGTTAAAATTCTTATTATCAAATTCTGGGAAGATGACAACGGTGGGAATGGCAAGCTTTTGGATCTTCCCAAATCCCAGTATAGAGAAAACAGTGAAATTAAAACAAAAAACAAACCAGTGTACAACATTTACAACAAAACTAGGTGACAAGGTACTCCATGAACCCCAAAGTGCGAACGAGCAAGAGTCACAAGATCAGCACATAATCAGCAACTGTTCAGGAGAAAGCAGAGGGAAGCCAGGAGACGACTGACAACCTGATAATAGGAGACACCAAGATGGCTACCAGATCCTCAGGAGGAGGTGGGACAGTGAAAGCAGCAGCAGGAATGAGAGGGGTTTGCCCCTGGCTTAGCAGGAGAGGCAAAGGGCCTGCAGGAAGCCGGGCTGACGGGCTTAGCAGCACACCCTCCTCACCTTCCATAGGGCCCTACACCCAGGCAAGATGGTCAGAGATGAATCAAAATTGAGCAGAAAGGAACAAAAGAGATGAAGGAAAGAGAAGGCCCAGATAAAAGTGGGGCAGATGAATAGAGGAAGAAAAACTCAGAAAAATCATTTTAAAATTAAAAATATATACACTCAACACCACACAGAAACAACAGGAGTTGTTAGAACAAAATATCCTTCTGATAGTCAGGAAAACTTAATTCATATAGAAATGAGTAACAGAAAATGTCAAGGCCAAATCCCGTACAAAGACGCTATGTGTCTTTAATAAAAAGTCCTATTTGAGAATTTTTCACATCTTGTGAGGATGAATTAAATTATCATTTTGCCGCCTTAAACTTTCACGAGGAGGAAAAAGTTCAAAGTCTGGATAAATTACTTTCTATTTTGACATAATAAAGAATGTGAAGAGAAAGGGAATGGAATACATTGTTAGAAAAAATATTTAAAACACATTTAATTTCACTAATCAACTTTTAATTTGTGACTACTAAAATTATTATAATAATTCTACATTTTTAAATTATTTTTCAGATTTATTATTGATTTCTAGTTCTCTTACGGCAATACTTGGTTTTGACCTTGATTTCAGCCAAGTATTGACTTTAACTTCTGGTCCTCTAGCATTTGGAAAAAGTATCCATCAGTGCATATCCACCCTGTACAATTTATGGTCTGGATGGCAGAAAGAGAACATGGATTCTCAGTGGGCTGCTTCCTCCCAAAAGGAGAATGAGAGGAAGGAGTTGGGCTATGCACCCTCAACATCTTTTTCTAGATTCTTCAATCAGATTAAGGATTTATCAATTATCTATGATAAAAACCACTTGAAAATTCTAATTTGAAAAGATACATGCACTCCAATGTTCATAGCAGCACTATTTACAATAGCCAAGACATAGAAACAACCCAAGTGCCCAATGACAGACATGTTTAAGAAGAAGGGGTGTGTGTGTGTGTGTGTATGTGTGTGTGTGTGTGTATGTATGTGTGTATATATAATTATATATATAATGTTCCATTATATTATATATAATATATATTATATTATATATAATGGAACATTATATATATATAAAAATGGAATATTACTCAGCTATAAAAACGTTTGAAATATTGCCATCTGCAGCGACCTAGAGAATATCACACTAAGTGAAGCAAGTCAGACAGAGAAAAACAAATATTATGTAATATCACTTATATGTGGAATCTAAAAAATAACACAGATGAATCTATATACAAAACAGAAACAGACTCACAGACATAGGAAATAAACTGTGTTACCAAAAGGAGAAGGGAGCAGGGGGAGGGATGAATTAGGAGTCTGTAATTATCTGTTAACTCCTATACATAAAATGGATAAGCAACAAGCATTTACTATATAACACAGGGAACTATATTCAATATCTTATAATAATCTATAATGGAAAATAATATGAAAAAAATATATAACTGAATCACTTTGCTGTACAACTGAAACTAACACAATATTGTAAATCAGCTACACTTCAATTTAAAAAAATAAATTAAAAAAAACCCTTAGTAACTTAAAACAACAACAATTTTAAATGTTCATAATACCATGAGTTGTTGTTGCTTCAGCATCACATATACTAAAATTTAAACAATACAGAGAAGGTTAGCATGGCCCTGAGCAAAGATGACATGCAAATTCATGAAGTATTTCATATTTTTAAGGGGTCAAATTTTCAAGAAGATATAATTATTGTAAATACATATACACCCAACATAGAGCACCTAAATATATTCAGCAAATAGTAATAGATGTGGAAAGAGAAATAGACAGTAATACAATAATAGTAGGGGATTGATTACCCCACTTTCAGCAATGAATAAATCATCCAGACAGAAAATCAACAAGGAAATATTGGATTTGAACCCTACATTAAATGGATCTAACAGACATTTATAGAGCATTCCATCCATCAGCGGCAGAACACTCATTCTTCTCAAGTGCACACAGAATATTCTCCAGGATAGACCATATGATAGGCCACAAGGCAAATCTTAGTAAATTTTAAAAGATTGAAATAATACCAAGTATATTTTCCAACCACAATGGTATAAGTTGAAATCAACAATAAGAGGAAAGTTGGAAAATTTACAAGCATATGGAAGCTAAACAACATACTCCTGAACAATGAGTGGGTAGAAGAACAAACATAAAAGGGAAATCAAAAAATATCTCAAAACAAATGAAAATGGAAACATAGCACACCAAAACATTTGGGATGCTGCAAAAGCAGTTCTGAAAGGCAAGTTTAACAGCAATAAATGCATATATTAAGAAAATAGAAAAATCTCAAATAAGCAACCTGACTTTACACCTCAAAGAATTAAAGAAAAAAGAACGAAGACCAAAGTTAGCAGAAGGAAGGAAATAACAAAGATCAGAGCAGAAATAAATGAAACATAGACCAGAAAAACAATAGAAAAGATCAATGAAACTAAGAGCTGGTTTTTCAAAAAGATAAACTTTTAGCTAGACTAAGAAAAAAGAGAAAAGGGCTTCCCTGGTGGCGCAGCGGTTGAGAGTTCACCTGCCGATGCAGGGGACACGGGTTCGTGCCCCGGTCTGGGAAGATCCCACATGCCACGGAGCGGCTGGGCCTGTGAGCCATGGCCGCTGAGCCTGCGCTCCTCAATGGGAGAGGCCACAACAGTGAGAGGCCCACGTACCGCAAAAAAAAAAAAAAAAAAAAAAAAAAAAAGGAAAAAAGAGAAAAGACTCAAATAAAATCAGAAACTAAAGAGGAGACATTACAAATGATATTACAGAAATACATAGTATTGTAAGAGATTACCATGAGCAATTATAGACCAACAAATTGGATAAGCTAGAAGAAATGGATAAATTCTTAGAAGCATACAGCCTACCAAAACTGAATACGGAACAGACTCACAGACACAGAAAACAGACCTGTGGTTGTCAAGGGGGGTGGGTGGGGGAGGAATGGATTGGGAGTTTGGGATTAGCAGAGGTAAACTATTATATATTAGAATGGATAAACAACAAGGTCTTACTGTATAGCAAAGGGAGCTATATTTAATATCCTGTAATAAACCATTATAGAAAAGAAAAAAAAAAGACTGAATCTGGAAGAAATAAAAAATCTTAACAGACCAATAATGAGTGAGATTGAATCAGTAATCAAAAACCTTTGAACACAGAAAAGCCAGATGACTTCACTGGTGAATTCTACCAAATATTTAAAGAAGAATTAACACCAATTATTCTCAAATTCTCCCAAAAAGTTGAAGAGAAGGGGACATTTTCAACTTTCTTTATTTCATGAAGCCAGCATTACCCTGATACCAAAGCCAGATAAGGACACTACAAGAAAAGGAAACTATAGAACAATATCCCTGATAAATGCAAGAATTCTCAATGAAATATTAGCAAATTGAATCCAACAACACATTAAAAGGATCATACACCATAACCAAAAGGGAATTATCCCCGGGATGCAAGAATGGTCAACATAATGCAAATCAATAAATGTTATACACCACATTAATAGCATGAAAGACAAAAATCATATGATCATCTCAATAGACGCAGAAAATGCACTTGACAAAATACAATACCCTTTCATGAGAGAAACCATCAACAAATTGGGTGTAGAAGGAATATACCTCCACATAATGAAGGTCATACTGACAACCCACAGCTAACATCATACTCAATGGTGAAGGACTGAAAGCTTTTCCTCTAAGATCAGATACAAGATCAGGGTGCCCACTCTCACCGCTCCGATTTAAAATAGTACTGGAAGTCCTAGCTAGAGTAATTAGGCAAGGTATAGAAATAAAAGGTATCCACCTGGGGAAGGAAGAAATAAAATAGTCATTATTTGCAAATCATATGGTCTTATGTAGAAAATTCTAAAGACTCAACCAAAAAAACTGCTGGAACTAATCAATGAATTCAGTAAAGTTGCAGGATAAAAATCAACATATATGCTCAATATTCTGTAATAACAAAGAATTTGAAAACGCATAGATACATGTATATGTATAACTGAAACACTTTGCTGTACACCTGAAACTAACACAACATTGTTAATCAACTGTGCTCCAATACAAAATAAAAAATTAAAAAAATCAACACACAGAAATCAGTTGTGGGCTTCCGTGGTGGCGCAGTGGTTGAGAGTCCGCCTGCCGATGCAGGGGACACGGGTTCGTGCCCCGGTCTGGGAAGATCCCACATGCCGTGGAGAGGCTGGGCCTGTGAGCCATGGCCACTGGGCCTGTGCGTCCGGAGCCTGTGCTCCGCAATGGGAGAGGCCACAACGGTGAGAGGCCCGCGTATCGAGAAAAAAAAAAAAAAAAGAAATCAGTCGTGTTTCCATACACTAACAATGAAATATCTGAAAAAGAAGTAAAACTATCCCAGCCACAACAGTATCAAAAACAATAAAATAATTAGGAATAAGTTTAAGCAAGGAAGTGAAAGATCTGTACAATGAAAACTACAAGACTTTGATGAAAGAAATTGAAGAAGACACAAATGGAAAGCTATTTCATGTTCATGGATAAAATTAATATTGTTAAAGTGTCCATGCTATTCTAAGCCATCTATGGATTCAATGCAATACCTATCAAAAATCCAGTAACATTTTTCACAGCAATAGCAAAAACAATTCTAAAATTTGTATGGAACCACAATAGACCCTGAATAGTCAAAGCAATCCTGACAAAAAGGAAAGCATATTTTCTTCAGTAAATGGTGTTGGGAAACTTGGATAACCACGGGCAGAAGAATGAAATTGGACCCTTATATCACTCACAAAAATTAACTTGAAATGAATTAAAGACTTAAACGTAAGGCCTCATACCATAAAATTCCTGGAAGAAAATAGAGAAGAAACTCTTTGAAATTGGTCTTGGCAATGATTTTTTGGATGTGATATGACACCAAAAGCTCAAGCAACAAAAGAAAAAAAATCGACAAGTGGAACTATGTCAAACTAAAAATCTTTTGCACAGAGAAAGAAACAATTAACAAAATGAAAAGGCAAACTATGGAATGGGAAAAAAATATTTGCAAACCACGTATTGGATAAGGGGTTAATATCGACAATATATAAAGAACTCATAGAACTTAATACTAACAAAAAATAAACTGATTAAAGATGGGCAGAGGAACTGAACAGACATTTTTCCAAAGAAGATATCCAAATAGGCAACAGGTACATGAAAAGATGCTCAACGTCACTAATCGTTAGGGAAATGCAAATCAAAACCACAATATCACCTCACACCTGTTAGGATGGCTGTCATCAAAAAGACAAGAGATAACAAGTGTTTGCAAGGATGTGGAGAAAGGGAACCCTTGTGCATTGCTGGTGGGAATGTAAATTGGTTGAGCTGCTATGGAAAACAGTGTGGAGGTTCCTCAAAAATTTAGAAATACAACTAACGTGTGATCCAGGAATCTCAGTTCTGGATATATACTCGAAGGAAATGAAAACAGGATGTTGAAAAGACATGTACACTTCCATGTTTATTGTAGCATAATTCACAATAGCCAAGATATGGAAACAACCTAAGTGTCAATGGATGAATGGCTAAATAATTTCTCTATATATATAAAATATATTTTTATATATATATAAAATATTCCCTTACATATATATATATATAT